>NW_026734375.1:300000-553000 GCF_949786415.1 Peromyscus eremicus | reverse complement strand
ACTCTTCTAGTCTACTGTGGTTTCTATGGGGTCCAAGCAGTGAGCTTGCTAAGAGCAAAAGAACTGTGCTTCCTACACACACAGGCATATCTAGTTCAACTCTGCTTAGGAAACTGACAAGAACAGTAGCTCCGCTTCAGTCCAATACACTGTACTTGCTGAGAACAGACCCGAGAGCTATTTGCACTGTGTATGGCAATGGGAGAGTAATAGAGACTCTTCTTACCAGGAAACAACTCTTGCTCGTAGGACTGAAACTGCATGTGATTCAACTCCATTTAGGACTGGGAAACAAACACTAGCTCGCCTTACAAGAAACACACTCTGATTTTGAGAAAAGAGCACTCTTCTACTCTACTGTGTTTCCTATGGGGTCCAAACAGTGAGCTTCCTCAGAACAAAAGAACTGTGCTTCCTACACACACGGGCCATATCTAGATTAATTATGCTTAGCAAACTGACAAGAACAGTAGCTCCTCTTCAGAACAATATACTGTAATTGCTGGGAACAGACGTGAGTGCTATTTGCCCTGTGTATGGCAAAGGGAGTGCAATAGTGACTTTCCTTACCAGAAAACAACTCTTGCTCCTAGGACCAAAAACTGCATGTGATTCAACTCCATTTAGGACTGGGAAACAAACGCTAGCTCGCCTTACAAGAATCAAACTCTGCTTTTGAGAAAAGAGCAGTTTTCTACTGTACTGTGTTTCCTATAGTGCCAGAACAGTGAGCTTGCTCAGAACAAAAGTACTGTGCTTCCTACAAACACAGCCATATCTCGTTCAATTCTACTTAGGAAACTGAGAAGAAAAGTAGATCCTCTTGAGTGCAATACATTGTTCATGCTGGGAAAAGACGCCAGTGCTATTTGCCCTGTGTATGACAATGGGAGCACAATAGTGACTCTTCTTACCAGAAAACAACTCTTGCTCGTAGGACCAGAAACTGTATGTGATTCAACTCCACTTCTGACTGGGAAACAAACACTAGCTCCCCTTACAAGAAACACACTCAGCTTTTGAGAAAAGAGCACTCTTCTATTCTACTGTGTTTCCTATGGGGTCCGAACAGTGAGCTTACTGAGAACAAAGAACTGTGCTTCCTACACACAAGGGCCATATATAGTTCAACTCTGCTTAGGAAACTGACAAGATCAGTAGCTCCTCTTCAGTCCAATACACTGTATTTGCTGGGAACAGACGTGAGTGCTATTTGCACTGTGTGTGGCAATGGGAGCACAATAGTGACTTTCCCTACCAGAACACAACTCTTGCTCATAGGACCAGAAACTGCATGTGACTCAACTCAATTTATGACTTGGAAACAAACACTAGCTCGCCTTACAAGAAACAAACTCTGCTTTTGAGAAAAGAGCACTCTTCTACTCTATTGTGTTTCCTTTAGGGCCAGAACAGACAGCTTGCTCAGAACAAAAGAACTGTGCTTCCTAGACACACGGGCCATGTCTAGTTCAATTCTGCTTAGGAAACTGACAAGAACAGTAGGTCCTCTTCAGTACAACACACTGTACATGCTGCTAACAGACGCTAGTGCTATTTGCCCTGTGTATGACAATGGGAGAGCAATAGTGACTCTTCTTATCAGAAAACAACTCTTGCTTGTAGGACCAGAAACTGCATGTGAATCAACTCCATTTAGGACTGGAAAACAAACACTAGCTCGCCTTACAAGAAACACACTCTGCTTTTGAGAAAAGAGCACTCTTCTACTCTACTTTTTTTCCTATGGGGTCCGAACAGTGAGCTTGCTCAGAACAAAAGAACTGTGCTTCCTACAGACACAGGCCATAACTAGTTCAACTCTGCGTAGGAAACTGACAAGATCAATAGCTCCTCTTCAGTCCAATACACTGTATTTGCTGGGAACAGACGCGAGTGCTATTTGCACTGTCTATGGCAATGGGAGCGCAATGGTGACTTTCCTTACCAGAAAACAACTCTTGCTCGTAGGACCAGAAACTGCATGTGGTTCAACTCCATTTAGGACTGGGAAACAAACGCTAGCTAGCCTTAGAGAAACACACTCTGCTTCGGAGAAAAAAGCACTCTTCTACTCTACTGTGTTTCCTATGGAGTCCGAACAGTGAGCTTGCTTTGAACAAAAGAACTGTGCTTCCTACACACACGGGCCATTTCTAGTTCAACTCTACTTAGGAAACTGACAAGAACAGTAGCTCTTCTTCAGTCCAATATAGTGTACTAGCTGGGAACAGAAGCGAGTGTTTTTTGCACTGTGTATGGCAAAGGGAGAGCAATAGTGACTTTCCTTACCAGAACAAAACTCTTGCTCGTAGGACCGAAAACTGCATGTGATTCAACTCCATTTAGAACTGGGAAATAAAGGCTAGCTCGCCTTACAAGAAACAGACTCTGCTTTTGAGAAAAGAGCACTCTTCTACTCTA
This sequence comes from Peromyscus eremicus, assembly GCF_949786415.1. NCBI lineage: Eukaryota > Metazoa > Chordata > Mammalia > Rodentia > Cricetidae > Peromyscus > Peromyscus eremicus. The sequence continues at coordinate 550,576 of NW_026734375.1, read as the reverse complement.
CGGTGTTTCCTATATGGCCAGAACAGTGAGCTTGCTCAGAACAAAAAAACTGTGCTTCCTACACACACGGCCATATCTAGATAAATTCTGCTTAGGAAACTGACAAGAACAGTAGCTCCTCTTCAGTCCAATACACTGTACATGCTGGGAACCGACAAGAGTGCTATTTGCCCTGTGTATGACAATGGGAGCGCAATAGTGACTCTTCTTACCAGAAAACAACTCTTGCTCATAGGACCAGAAACTGCATGGGATTCAACTCCACTTCTGACTGGGAAACAAACACTAGCTCCCCTTACAAGAAACACACTCTGCTTTTGGGAAAAGAGCACTCTTCTATTCTACTGTGTTTCCTATGGGATCCGAACAGTGAGCTTGCTGAGAACAAAAGAACTGTGCTTCTTACACACAAGGGCCATATCTAGTTCAACTCTGCTTAGGAAACTGACAAGAACAGTAGCTCCTCTTCAGTCCAATACACTGTACTTGCTGGGAACAGAGGCGAGTGCTATTTGCACTGTGTATGGCAAAGGGAGCGCAATAGTTGACTTTCCTTACCAGAAAACAATTCTTGCTCGTAAGACCAGAGACTGCATGTGATTCATCTCCATTTAGGACTGAGAAACAAATGCTAGCTTGCCACAAGAAACACACTCTGCTTTTCAGAAAAGAGCACTCTTCTACTATACTGTGTTTCCTAAGGGGTCCTAACAGTGAGCTTGCTCAGAACAAAAGAACTGTGCTTCCTACACACATGGGCCATATCTAGTTCAACTCTGCTTAGGATACTGACAAGAACAGTAGCTCCTCTTCAGTCCAATACACTGTACTTGCTGGGAACAGACGCGAGTGCTATTTTCACAGTGTATGGCATTGGGATAGCAACAGTGACTTTCCTTACCAGAAAACAACTCTTGCTCGTAGGACCAAAAACTGCATGTGATTCAACTCCATTTAGGACTGGGAAACAAATGCTAGCTCGCCTTACAAGAAACACACTCTGCTTTTGAGAAAAGAGCACTCTTCTACTATACTGTGTTTCCTATAGAGCCAGAAGAGTGAGCTTGCTCAGAACAAAAAAACTGTGCTTCCTAAACACACGGCCATATCTAGTTCAATTCTGCTTAGGAAACTGACAAGTACAGTAGATCCTCTTCAGTCCAATACACTGTACTTGCTGGGAAGAGACACCAGTGCTATTTGCCCTGTGTATGACAAGGGGAGCTCAATAGTGACTCTTCTTACCAGAAAACAACTCTTGCTCGTAGGACCAGAAACTGCATATGATTCAACTCCATTTAGGACTGGGAAACAAACGCTAGCTCGCCTTACAAGAAACAAACTCTGCTTTTGAGAAAAGAGCACTCTTCTACTCTACTGTGTTTTCTGTAGGGACAGAACAGTGAGCTTGCTCAGAACAAAAGAACTGTGCTTCCTACACACACAGCCATATCTAGTTCAATTCTGCTTAGGAAACTGACAAGAACAGTAGATCCTCCTCAGAACAATACACTGTACATGCTGGGAAGAGACGCCAGTGCTATTTGCCCTGTGTATGACAATGGGAGCGTAATAGTGACTCTTTTGCCAGAAAACAACTCTTGCTTGTAGGACCAGAAACTGCATGTGATTCAACTACATTTAGGACTGGGAAACGAACGCTAGCTTGCCTTACAGGAAACACACTCTGCTTTTGAGAAAAGAGTACTCTTCTAGTCTGCTGTGTTTCCTATGGGGTCCGAACAGTGAGCTAGCTCAGAACAAAAGAACTGTGCTTCCTGCACACACGGGCCATATCTAGTACAACTCTGCTTAGGAAACTTACAAGAACAGTAGTTCCTCTTCAGTCCAATACACTGTACTTGCTGGGAACAGACGCCAGTGCTATTTGCCCTGTGTATGACAATGGGAGCGCAATAGTGACTCTTTTGCCAGAAAACAACTCTTGCTCGTAGGACCAGAAACTGCATGTGATCAACTCCATTTAGGACTGGGAAAGGAATGCTAGCTCGCCTTACAGGAAACACACCTGATTTCGAGTAAAGAGTACTCTTCTATTCTACTGTGTTTTCTATGGGGTCCGAAGAGTGAGCTTGCTCAGAGCAAAAGAACTGTGCTTCCTACACACACGGCCATATCTTTTTCAACTCTGCTTAGGAAACTGACAAGAACAGTAGCTCCGCTTCAGTCCAATACACTGTCCTTGCTGGGAACAGACGCCAGTGCTATTTGCACAGTGTATGTCTTTGGGAGAGTAATAGTGACTCTTCTTACGAGGAAACAACTCTTGCTCGTAGGACCAGAAACTGCATGTGATTAAACTCCATTTAGGATTGGGAAACAAACGCTAGCTCGCCTTACAAGAAACAAACTCTGCTTTTGAGAAAAGAGCACTCTTCTACTCTACTGTGTTTCCTATAAGGTCCAAACAGTGAGCTTGCTCAGAACAAAAGAACCTTGCTTCCTACACACACGGGCCATATCTAGTTCAACTCTGCTTAGGAAACTCACGAGAACAGTAGCTCATCTTCAAAACAATACACTGTACTTGCTGGGAACAGACGCCAGTGCTATTTGTCCTGTGTATGACAATGGGAGCGCAATAGTGACTCTTCTTACCAGAAAACAACTCTTGCTCGTAGGAACAGAAACTTCATGGGATTCAACTCAATTTATGACTGGGAAACAAACGCTAGCTCGCCTTACAAGAAACATACTCTGCTTTTTAGAAAAGGGCACTCTTCTATTATACAGGGTTTCCTATGGGGTCCGAACAGTGAGCTTGGTCAGAAGAAAAGAACTGTGCTTCCTACACACGGGCCATATCTAGTTCAACTCTGCTTAGGATACTGACAAGAACAGTAGCTGCTCTTCAGTCCAATACACTGTACATGCTGGGAACAGACGCGAGTGCAATTTGCACTGTGTATGGCAAAGGGAGCGCAATAGTGACTTTCCTTACCAGAAAACAACTCTTGCTCCTAGGACCAGAAACTGCATGTGATTCATCTTCATTTAGGACTGAGAAACAAATGCTAGCTCGCCACAAGAAACACACTCTGCTTTTCAGAAAAGAGCACTCTTCTACTATACTGTGTTTCCTATGGGGTCCGAACAGTGAGCTTGCTCAGAACAAAAGAACAGTGCTTCCTACACACACGGGCCATATCTAGTTCAACTCTGCTTAGGAAACTGACAAGAACAGTAGCTCCTCTTCAGTCCAATACACTGTACTTGCTGGGAACAGACGCCAGTGCTATTTTCACAGTGTATGGCATTGGGAGTGCAACAGTGACTTTCCTTACCAGAAAACAACTCTTGCTCGTAGGACCAAAAACTGCATGTGATTCAACTCCATTTAGGACTGGGAAACAAACCCTAGCTCGCCTTACAGGAAACACACTCTGCTTTTGAGAAAAGAGCACTCTTCTACTCTACTGTGTTTCCTATAGTGCCAGAAGAGTGAGCTTGCTCAGAACAAAAAAACTGTGCTTCCTAAACACACGGCCATATCTAGTTCAACTCTGCTTAGGAAACTGACAAGTACAGTAGATCCTCTTCAGTCCAATACACTGTACTTGCTGGGAAGAGACACCAGTGCTATTTGCCCTGTGTATGACAATGGGAGCACAATAGTGACTCTTCTTACCAGAAAACAACTCTTGCTCGTAGGACCAGAAACTGCATGTGATTCAACTCCATTTAGGACTGGGAAACAAAAGCTAGCTCGCCTTACAAGAAACACACTCTGCTTTTGAGAAAAGAGCACTCTTCTACTCTACTGTGTTTTCTGTAGGGCCAGAACAGTGAGCTTGCTCAGAACAAAAGAACTGTGCTTCATACACACACAGCCATATCTAGTTCAATTCTGCTTAGGAAACTGACAAGAATAGTAGATCCTCCTCAGTACAATACACTGTACATGCTGGGAACAGACGCCAGTGCTATTTGCCCTGTGTATGACAATGGGGGCGCAATAGTGACTCGTTTGCCAAAAAACAACTCTTGCTTGTAGCACCAGAAACTGCATGTGATTCAACTACATTTAGGACTGGGAAATGAACGCTAGCTTGCCTTACAGGAAACACACTCTGCTTTTGAGAAAAGAGTACTCTTCTAGTCTACTGTGGTTTCTATGGGGTCCGAACAGTGAGCTTGCTAAGAGCAAAAGAACTGTGCTTCCTACACACACAGGCATATCTAGTTCAACTCTGCTTAGGAAACTGATAAGAACAGTAGCTCCACTTCAGTCCAATACACTGTACTTGCTGAGAACAGACGCGAGAGCTATTTGCACTGTGTATGGCAATGGGAGAGTTGTAGAGACTCTTCTAACCAGGAAACAACTCTTGCTTGTAGGACTGAAACTGCATGTGATTCAACTCCATTTAGGACTGGGAAAGAAACGCTAGCTCTCCTTACAAGAAACACACTCTGCTTTTGAGAAAAGAGCACTCTTCTAGTCTACTGTGTTTCTATGGGGTCCAAACAGTGAGCATCCTCAGAACAAAAGAACTGTGCTTCCTACACACACGGGCCATATCTAGATTAACTCTGCTTAGGAAACTGACAAGAACAGTAGCTCCTCTTCAGAACAATACACTGTACTTGCTGGGAACAGACGCGAGTGCTATTTGCCCTGTGTATGGCAAAGGGAGTGCAATAGTGACTTTCCTTACCAGAAAACAACTCTTGCTCCTAGGACCAAAAACCGCATGTGATTCAACTCCATTTAGGACTGGGAAACAAACGCTAGCTCGCCTTACAAGAAACAAACTCTGCTTTTGAGAAAAGAGCAGTTTTCTACTGTACTGTGTTTCCTATAGTGCCAGAACAGTGAGCTTGCTCAGAACAAAAGTACTGTGCTTCCTACACACACAGCCATATCCCGTTCAATTCTACTTAGGAAACTGAGAAGAAAAGTAGATCCTCTTCAGTCCAATACATTGTACATGCTGGGAAAAGACGCCAGTGCTATTTGCCCTGTGTATGACAATGGGAGCACAATAGTGACTCTTCTTACCAGAACACAACTCTTGCTCATAGGACCAGAAACTGCATGTGACTCAACTCAATTTACGACTGGGAAACAAACACTAGCTCGCCTTACAAGAAACACACTCTGCTTTTGAGAAAAGAGCACTCTTCTACTCTATTGTGTTTCCTATAGGGCCAGAACAGAGAGCTTGCTCAGAACAAAAGAACTGTGCTTCCTAGACACACGGGCCATGTCTAGTTCAATTCTGCTTAGGAAACTGACAAGAATAGTAGGTCCTCTTCAGTACAATACACTGTACATGCTGCTAACAGACGCTAGTGCTATTTGCCCTGTGTATGACAATGGGAGCGCAATAGTGACTCTTCTTATCAGAAAACAACTCTTGCTTGTAGGACCAGAAACTGCATGTGAATCAACTCCATTTAGGACTGGGAAACAAACACTAGCTCGCCTTACAAGAAACACACTCTGCTTTTGAGAAAAGAGCACTCTTCTACTCTACTCTTTTTCCTATGGGGTCCGAACAGTGAGCTTGCTCAGAACAAAAGAACTGTGCTTCCTACAGACACAGGCCATAACTAGTTCAACTCTGCGTAGGAAACTGACAAGATCAATAGCTCCTCGTCAGTCCAATACACTGTACTTGCTGGGAACAGACGCGAGTGCTATTTGCACTGTCTATGGCAATGGGAGCGCAATGGTGACTTTCCTTACCAGAAAACAACTCTTGCTCGTAGGACCAGAAACTGCATGTGATTCAACTCCATTTAGGACTGGGAAACAAACGCTAGCTCGCCTTAGAGAAACACACTCTGCTTCGGAGAAAAGAGCACTCTTCTACTCTACTGTGTTTCCCATGGAGTCCGAACAGTGAGCTTGCTTTGAACAAAAGAACTGTGCTTCCTACACACACTGGCCATTTCTAGTTCAACTCTACTTAGGAAACTGACAAGAACAGTAGCTCTTCTTCAGTCCAATACACTGTACTAGCTGGGAACAGAAGCGAGTGCTATTTGCACTGTGTATGGCAAAGGGAGAGCAATAGTGACTTTCCTTACCAGAAAACAACTCTTGCTCGTAGGACCAAAAACTGCATGTGATTCAACTCCTTTTAGGACTGGGAAACAAACGCTAGCTCGCCTTACAAGAAACAGACTCTGCTTTTGAGAAAAGAGCACTCTTCTACTCTACTGTGTTTCCTATATGGCCAGAACAGTGAGCTTGCTCAGAACAAAAGAACTGTGCTTCCTACACACACGGCCATATCTAGATAAATTCTGCTTAGGAAACTGACAAGAACAGTAGCTCCTCTTCAGTCCAATATACTGTACATGCTGGGAAGAGACGCCAGTGCTATTTGCCCTGTGTATGACAATGGGAGTCAATAGTCACTGTTCTTACCAGAAAACAACTCTTGCTCGTAGGACCAGAAACTGCATGGGATTCAACTCCACTTCTGACTGGGAAACAAACACTAGCTCCTCTTACAAGAAACACACTCTGCTTTTGAGAAAAGAGCACTCTTCTATTCTACTGTGTTTCCTATGGGATCCGAACAGTGAGCTTGCTGAGAACAAAAGAACTGTGCTTCTTACACACAAGGGCCATATCTAGTTCAACTCTGCTTAGGAAACTGACAAGATCAGTAGCTCCTCTTCAGTTCAACACACTGTACTTGCTGGGAAAAAGGCGAGTGCTATTTGCACTGTGTATGGCAAAGGGAGCGCAATAGTGACTTTCCTTACCAGAAAACAACTCTTGCTCGTAGGACCAGAAACTGCATGTGATTCATCTCCATTTAGGACTGAGAAACAAATGCTAGCTCGCCACAAGAAACACACTCTGCTTTTCAGAAAAGAGCACTCTTCTACTCTACTGTGTTTTCTGTAGGGACAGAACAGTGAGCTTGCTCAGAACAAAAGAACTGTGCTTCCTACACACACAGCCATATCTAGTTCAATTCTGCTTAGGAAACTGACAAGAACAGTAGATCCTCTTCAGTCCAATACACTGTACTTGCTGGGAAGAGACACCACTGCTATTTGCCCTGTGTATGACAATGGGAGCACAATAGTGACTCTTCTTACCAGAAAACAACTCTTGCTTGTAGGACAAGAAACTGCATGTGATTCAACTACATTTAGGACTGGGAAACGTACGCTAGCTTGCCTTACAGGAAACACACTCTGCTTTTGAGAAAAGAGTACTCTTCTAGTCTAATGTGTTTTCTATGGGGTCCGAACAGTGAGCTTGCTAAGAGCAAAAGAATTGTGCTTCCTACACACACAGGCATATCTAGTTCAACTCTGCTTAGGAAAATGACAAGAACAGTAGCTCCGCTTCAGTCCAATACACTGTACTTGCTGAGAACATACGGGAGAGCTATTTGCACTGTGTATGGCAATGTTAGAGTAATAGAGACTCTTCTTACCAGGAAACAACCCTTGCTCGTAGGACTGAAACTGCATGTGATTCAACTCCATTTAGGACTGGGAAACAAACACTAGCTCGCCTTATAAGAAACACACTCTGCTTTTGTTAAAAGAGCACTCTTCTACTCTACTGTGTTTCCTATGGGGTCCTAACAGTGAGCTTGCTCAGAACAAAAGAACTGTGCTTCCTACACACACGGCCATATCTAGATCAATTATGCTTAGGAAACTGACAAGAAGAGTAGCTCCTCTTCAGTCCAATACACGGTACATGCTGGGAACCGACACCAGTGCTATTTGCCCTGTGTATGACAATGGGAGCGCAATAGTGACTCTTCTTACCAGAAAACAACTCTTGCTCATAGGACCAGAAACTGCATGTGATTCAACTCAATTTAGGACTGGGAAACAAACCCTAGCCCGCCTTACAAGAAACACACTCTGCTTTTCAGAAAAGAGCACTCTTCTACTATACTTTTTTTCCTATGGGGTCTGAACAGTGAGCTTGCTCAGAACAAAAGAACTGTGCTTCCTACATACACGGGCCATATACAGTTCAACTCTGCTTAGGAAACTGACAAGATCAGTAGCTCCTCTTCAGTCCAATACACTGTACTTGCTGGGAACAGACGCGAGAGCTATTTGCACTGTCTACGGCAATAGGAGCGCAAGAGTGACTTTCCTTACCAGAAAACAACTCTTGCTCGTAGGAACAGAAACTGCATGTGATTCAACTCCATTTAGGACTGGGAAACAAACCCTAGCTCGCCTTACAAGAAACACATTCTGCTTTTGCGAAAAGAGCACTCTTCTACTCTACTGTGTTTCCTATAGGGCCAGAACAGTGAGCTTGCTCAGAACAAAAGAACTGTGCTTCCTACACACACGGGCCATATCTAGTTCAACTCTGCTTAGCAAACTGACAAGGACAGTCGCTCCTGTTCAGTCCAATACAGTGTAAATGCTGGGAAGAGTCGCCAGTGCTTTTTGCCCTGTGTATGACAATGGGAGAGCAATAGTGACTCTTCTTTCTAGAAAACAACTCTTGCTTGTAGGACCAAAAACTGCATGTGATTCAACTCCTTTTAGGACTGGGAAACAAACTCTAGCTTGCCTTACAAGAAACACTCTGCTTTTCAGAAAAGAGCACTCTTCTACTCTACTGTGTTTCCTATGGGGTCTGAACAGTGAGCTTGCTCAGAACAAAAGAACTGTGCTTCCTGCACACACGGGCCGTATCTAGTTCAACTCTGTTTAGGAAACTGACAAGGACAGTAGTTCCTCTTCAGTCCAATACACTGTACTTGCTGGGAACAGACGCGAGTGCTATTTGCACTGTGTATTGCAATGGGAGCACAATAGTGACTCTTCTTACCAGAAAACAACTCTTGCTTGTAGGACCAGAAACTGCATGGGATTCAACTCCATTTAGGACTGGAAAAAAACGCTAGCTCGCCTTTCAAGAAACAAACTCTGCTTTTGAGAAAAGAGAACTCTTCTACTCTGCTGTGTTTCCTATAGGGCCAGAACTGTGAGCTTGCTCAGAACAAAAGAACTGTGCTTCCTACACACACAGCCATATCTAGTTCAATTCTGCCTAGGAAACTGACAAGAACAGTAGATCCTCTTCAGTCCAATACACTGTACATGCTGGGAACAGACCTCAGTGCTATTTGCCCTGTGTATGGCAATGGGAGCACAATAGTGACTCTTCTTACCAGAAAACAACTCTTGTTCGTAGAACCAGAAACTGCATGGGATTCAAATCCATTTAGGATTGGGAAACAAACGCTAGCTAGCCTTACAAGAAACACACTCTGCATTTGAGAAAAGAGCACTCATCAACTCTACTGTGTTTCCTATGGGGTCCGAACAGTGAGCTTGCTCAGAAAAAAAGAACTGTGCTTCCTATACACACGGGCCATATCTAGATCAAATCTGCTTAGGAAACTGACAAGAACAGTAGCTCCTCTTCAGTCCAATACCCTGTACTTGCTGAGAACAAACGCAAGTGCTGTTTCACTGTGTATGGCAATGGGAGCACAATAGTGACTTACTTACCAGAAAACAACTCTTTCTCGTAGGACCAAAAATTGGATGTGATTCAACTCCATTTAGGACTGGGAAACAAACGTTAGCTCGCATTACAAGAAACACACTCTGCTTTTGAGAAAAGAGCACTCTTCTACTCTACTGTGTTTCCTATGGGGTCTGAACAGTGAGCTTGCTCAGAACAAAAGAACATTGCTTCCTACACACACGGGGCATATCTAGTTCAACTCTGCTTAGGAAAATGACAAGTACAATAGCTCCTCTTCAGTCCAATACACTGTACTTGGTGGGAACAGACACGAGTGCTATTTGCACTGTATATTGCAATAGGAGCGCAATAGTGACTCTTCTTATCAGAAAACAACTCTTGCTCGTAGGACCAGAAACTGCATGGGATTCAATTCCATTTGACTGGGAAACAAACGCTATCTCGTCTTACAAGAAACTCACTCTGCTTTTGAGAAAAGAGCACTCTCCTACTCTACTGTGTTTCCTATGGGGTCTAAACAGTGAGCTTGGTAAGAACAAAAGAACTGTGCTTCCTACACACACGGGCCATATCTAGTTCAACTCTGCTTAGGAAACTGACAAGATCAGTAGCTCCTCTTCAGTCCAATACACTGCACTTGCTGGGAACAGACGTGAGTGCTATTTGCACTGTGTATGGCAATGGGAGCGCAATAGTGACATTCCTTACCAGAAAACAACTGTTGCTCGTAAACCAAAAACTGCATGTGATTCAACTCCATTTAGGACTGGGAAACAAACACTAGCTCGCCTTAAAAGAAACACACTCTGCTTTTGAGAAAAGAGCACTCTTGTACTCTACTGTTTTTCCTATGGAGTCTGAACAGTGAGCTTGCTTTGAACAAAAGAACTGTGCTTCCTACACACACAGGCCATATCTAGTTCTACTCTGCGTAGGAAACTGACAAGAAAAGTGCTCCTCTTCAGTCCAATACACTGTAATTGCTGTGAACAGACGCGAATGCTTTTTGCACTGTGTATGACAATGGGAGCGCAATAGTGACTTTCCTTACCAGAAAACGACTCTTGCTTGTAGGACCAAAAACTGCATGTGATTCAACTCCATTTAGAACTGGGAAATAAACGCTAGCTCGCCTTACAAGAAACACACTCTGCTTTTGAGAAAAGAGCACTCTTCTACTCTACTGTGTTTCCTATGGGGTCCAAACAGTGAGCTTGCTCAGAACAAAAGAATTGTGCTTCCCACACACGGCCATATCTAGTTCAATTCTGCTTAGGAAACTGACAAGAACAGTAGCTCCTCTTCAGTCCAATACACTGTACTTGCTGGGAACAGACGCGAGGGTTATTTGCACTGTGTATGACCATGGGAGCGCAATAGTGACTCTTCTTACCAGAAAACAACTCTTGCTTGTAGGACCGAAAACTGCATGTGATTCAACTCCATTTAGAACTGGGAAATAATCGCTAGCTCGCCTTACAAGAAAGAGACTCTGCTTTTGAGAAAAGAGCACTCTTCTACTCTACTGTGTTTCCTATATTTCCAGAACAGTGAGCTTGCTCAGAACAAAAGAACTGTGCTTCCTACACACACGGCCATATCTAGATCAATTCTGCTTAGGAAACTGACAAGAACAGTAGATCTTCTTTAGTCCAATACACTGTACATGGTGGGAACCGACACCAGTGCTATTTGCCCTGTGTATGACAATGGGAGCGCAATAGTGACTCTTCTTACCAGAAAACAACTCTTGCTCGTAGGACAAGAAACTGCATGTGATTCAACTCCATTTAGGACTGGGAAACAAACCCTAGCTCGCCTTACAAGAAACACACTCTGCTTTTGAGAAAAGAGCACTCTTCTACTCTACTGTGTTTCCTATGGGGTCCGAACAGTGAGCTTGCTCAGAACAAAAGAACTGTGCTTCCTACACACACGGCCATATCTAGATCAATTCTGCTTAGAAACCTGACAAGAACAGTAGATTCTCTTCAGTCCAATACACTTTACATGCTGGGAACAGACACCAGTGCTATTTGCCCTGTGCATGACAATGGAAGCACAATAGTGACTCTTCTTACCAGAAAACAACTCTTGCTCGTAGGAACAGATCTGCAAGTGATTCAACAACACTTAGGACTGGGAAACAATTGCTACCTCGCCTTACAAGAAACACACTCTGCTTTTGAGAAAAGACACTCTTCTACTCTAATGTGTTTCCTACAGGGCTAGAACAGTGAGCCTGCTCAGAATAAAAGAACTGTACTTCCTACACACACAGTCCATATCCAGTTCAATTCTGATTAGGAAACTGACAAGAACAGTACATCCTCTTCAGTCCAATACACAGTACAAGCTGGGAACAGACACCAGTGCTATTTGCACTGTGTATGACAATAGGAGCGCAATAGTGACTCTTCTAACCAGAAAACAACTCTTGCTTGTAGGAAAGAAAATGCATGGGATTCAACTCCATTTCTGACTGGGAAACAAACACTAGCTAGCCTTACAAGAAACACACTCTGCTTTTGAGAAAAGAGCACTCTTCTACTCTACACTGTTTCCTATGGGGTCCGAACAGTGAGCTTGCTCAGAACAAAAGAACTGTGCTTCCTACGTACACGGGCCATATCTAGTTCAACTCTGCTTAGGAAACTGACAAGAACAGTAGCTCCTCTTCAGTCCAACACACTGTACTTGGTTGGGAACAAACGCGAGTGCTATTTGCAATGTGTATGGCAATGGGAGCGGAATAGTGACTTTCCTTACCAGAAAAAAACTCTTCCTCGTAAACCAAAAACTGCATGTGATTCAACTCCATTTAGGACTGGGAAACAAACACTAGCTCTTTTTACAAGAAACACACTCTGCTTTTGCGAAAAGAGCACTCTTCTACTTTACTGTGTTTCCTATGAGGTCCGAGCAGTGAGCTTGCTCAGAACAAAAGAACTGTGCTTCCTACACACACGGCCATATCTAGATCAATTCTGCTTAGGAAACTTACAAGAACAGTAGCTCCTCTTCAGTCCAATACACTGTACTTGCTGGGACCAGATGCGTGTGCTATTTGCCCTGTGTATGAAAATGGGAGCGCAATAGTGACTCTTCTTATCAGAAAACAACTCTTGCTCGTAGGACCAGAAACTGCATGTGATTCAACTCCATTTAGGACTGGGAAACAAACGCTAGCTCGCCTTACAAGAAACACACTCTGCTTTTGAGAAAAGAGCACTCTTGTACTCTACTGTGTTTCCTATGGCGTCCGAACAAAGAGCTTGCTCAGAACAAAAGAAGTGTGCTTCCTACACACACGGCCATACCTAGTTAACTTCTGCTTAGGAACCTGACAAAAACAGTAGATTCTCTTCAGTCCAATACACTTTACATGCTGGGGACAGACGCGAGTGCTATTTGCCCTGTGTATGAAAATGAGAGCACAATAGTGACTCTTCTTACCAGAAAACAACTCTTGCTTGTAGGACCAGAAACTGCATGGGATTCAACTCCATTTAAGACTGGGAAACAAACGCTAGCTCGCCCTACAAGAAACACACTCTGCTTTTGAGAAAAGAGCACTCTTCTACTCTACTGTTTTTCCTATGGGACCAGAACAGTGAGCTTCCTCAGAACAAAAGAACTGTGCTTCCTACACACACTGGCCATATCTAGTTCAACTCTGCTTATGAAACTGACAAGAACAGTAGCTCCTCTTCAGTCCAATACAATGTACTTGCTGGGAACAGACGCGAGTGCTATTTGCACTGTGTATGGCAATGGGACCGCAATAGTGATTCCTTACCAGAAAACAACTCTGCTCGTAGGACCAGAAACTGCATGTGATTCAACTCCATTTCTGACTGGGAAACAATCACTAGCTCCCCTTACAAGAAACATACTCTGCTTTTGAGAAAAGAGCACTCTTCTAATCTACACTGTTTCCTATGGGGTCTGAACAGTGAGCTTGATCAGAACAAATGAATTTTGCTTCCTACGTACACGGGCCATATCTAGTTCAACTCTGCTTAGGAAACTGACAAGAACAGTAGCTCCTCTTCAGTCCTATACACTGTACTTGCTGGGAACAGACGCGAGTGCTATTTGCACTGTGTATGGCAATGAAAGCCCAATAGTGACTTTCCTTACCAGAAAACAACTCTTGCTCGTAGGACCAGAAACTGCATGAGATTCAACTCCATTTAGGACTGGGAAACAAACGCTAGCTCGCCTTACAAGAAACACACTCTGGTTTTGAGAAAAGAGCACTCTTCTACTATACTGTGTTTCCTATGGGGTCCTAACAGTGAACTTGCTCAGAACAAAAGAACTGTGCTTCCTACACACAAGGGCCATATCTACTTCAACTCTGCTTAGGAAACTGACAAGAGCTGTAGCTCCTCTTCAATCCAATACACTGTACTTGCTGGGAACAGACGCGAGTGCTATTTACACTGTTTATGGTAATGGGAACTCAATTGTGACTTTCCTTCCCAGAAAAAAATTCTTGCTTGCAGGACCGAAAACTGCATGTGATTCAACTCCATTTAGAACTGGGAAATAAATGCTAGCTCGCCTTACAAGAAACAGACTCTGCTTTTGAGAAAAGAGCACGCTTCTACTCTACTGTGTTTCCTATATGGTCAGAACAGTGAGCTTGCTCAGAACAAAAGAACTGTGCTTCCTACACACACGGGCCATATCTAGTTCAACTCTGCTTAGGAAACTAACAAGAACAGTAGCTACTCCTCTGTCCAATACACAGTACTTCATGGGAACAGACGCTAGTGCTATTTGCACTGTGTATGGCAATGGGAGCGCAATGGTGACTCTTCTTACCGGAAAACAACTCTTGCTCGTGGGACCAAAAACTGCATGTGATTCAACTCCATTTAGGACTGGGAAACAAACGCTAGCTCGCCTTACAAGAAACACACTCTGCTTTTGAGAAAAGAGCAGTCTTCTACTCTACTGTGTTTCCTATGGGGTCCGAACAGTGAGCCTGCTCAGAACAAAAGAACTGTGCTTCCTACACACACAGGCCATATCTAGTTCTACTCTGCTTAGGAAACTGACAAGAAAAATGCTCCTCTTCAGTCCAATACACTGTACTTGCTGTGAACAGACGCGAATGCTATTTGCACTGTGATTGACAATGGGAGCGCAATAGTGACTTTCCTTACCAGAAAACAACTCTTGCTCGTAGGACTAAAAACTGCATGTGATTCAACTCCATTTAGAACTGGGAAATAAACGCTAGCTCGCCTTATAAGAAACACACTCTGCTTTTGAGAAAAGAGCACTCTTCCACTCTACTGTGTTTCCGAAGGGGTCCAAACAGTGAGCTTGCTCAGAACAAAAGAATTGTGCTTCCTACACACACGGCCATATCTAGTTCAATTCTGCTTAGGAAACTGACAAGAACAGTAGCTCCTCTTCAGTCCAATACACTGTACTTGCTGGGAACAGACGCGAGGGTTATTTGCACTGTGTATGTCCATGGGAGCGCAATAGTGACTCTTCTTACCAGAAAACAACTCTTGCTCGTAGGACCGAAAACTGCATGTGATTCAACTCCACTTAGAACTGGGAAATAATCGATAGCTCGCCTTACAAAAAAGAGACTCTGCTTTTGATAAAAGAGCACTCTTCTACTCTACTGTGTTTCCTATATGACCAGAACAGTGAGCTTGCTCAGAACAAAAGAACTGTGCTTCTTACACACACGGCCATATCTAGATCAATTCTGCTTAGGAAACTGAGAAGAACAGTAGATCTTCTTTAGTCCCATACACTGTACATGCTGGGAACCGACAGCAGTGCTATTTGCCCTGTGCATGACAATGGGAGCACAATAGTGACTCTTCTTACCAGAAAACAACTCTTGCTCGTAGGACAAGAAACTGCATGTGATTCAACTCCATTTAGGACTGGGAAACAAACGCTAGCTCGTCTTACATGAAACACACTCTGCTTTTGAGAAAAGAGCACTCTTCTACTCTACTGTGTTTCCTATGTGGTCCGAACAGTGAGCTTGCTCAGAACAAAAGAACTGTGCTTCCTACGTACACGGGCCATATCTAGTTCAACTCTGCTTAGGAAACTGACAAGAACAGTAGCTCCTCTTCTGTCCAACACACTGTACTTGGTGGGAACAGATGCGAGTGCTATTTGCAATGTGTATGGCAATGGGAGCGCAATAGTGACTTTCCTTACCAGAAAACAACTCTTGCTCGTAAACCAAAAACTGCATGTGATTCAACTCCATTTAGGACTGGGAAACAAACGCTAGCTCGTCTTACAAGAAACACACTCTGCTTTTGAGAAAAGAGCACTCTTCTACTCTACTGTGTTTCCTATGGGGTCCGAACAGTGAGCTTGCTCAGAACAAAAGAACTGTGCTTCCTACACACACGGGCCATATCTAGTTCAACACTGCTTAGGAAACTGACAAGAAAAGAGCTCCTCTTCAGTCCAATACACTGTACTTGCTGTGAACAGACGAGAGTGCTATTTGAACTGTGTATGGCAATGGGAGCGCAATAGTGACTTTCTTTACCAGAAAACAACTCTTGCTCGTAGGACCAAAAACTGCATGTGATTCAACTCCATTTAGAACTGGAAAATAAACGCTAGCTCGCCTTACAAGAAACACATTCTGCTTTTCAGAAAAGAGCACTCTTCTGCTTTACTGTGTTTCCTATGGGGTCCGAAAAGAGAGCTTGCTCAGAACAAAAGAACTGTGCTTCCTACACACACGGTCATATCTAGTTCAATTCTGCTTAGGAAACTCACAAGAACAGTAGCTTCTCTTCAGTCCAATACACTGTACTTGCTGGGACCAGACGTGTGTGCTATTTGCCCTGTGTATTAAAATGGGAGCACAATAGTGACTCTTCTTACCAGAAAACTACTCTTGCTCGTAGGACCAGAAACTGCATGTGATTCAAATCCATTTAGGACTGGGAAACAAACGCTAGCTCGCCTTACAAGAAACACACTCTGCTTTTGAGAAAAGAGCACTCTTCTAATCTACTGTGTTTCCTGTAGGGCCAGAAGAGTGAGCTTGCTCAGAACAAAAGAACTGTGTTTCCTACAAACAAGTTCATATCTAGTTCAATTCTGCTTAGGAAACTAACAACTACAGTAGATCCTCTTCAGTCCAATACACTGTACTTGCTGGGAACAGAGGCCAGTGCTATTTGCCCTTTGTATGACAAAGGGAGCGCAATAGTGACTCTTCTTACCAGAAAACAACTCTTGCTCGTAGGACCAGAAACTGCATGTGATTCAACTCCCTTTCGGACTGGGAAAAAAATGCTAGCTCGCCTTACAAGAAACAAACTCTGCTTTTGAGAAAAGACACTCTTCTACTCTACTGTGTTTCCTATAGTGCCAGAACTGTGAGCTGGCTCAGAAAAATAGAATTGTGCTTTCTACACACACAGGCATATCTAATTCAATTCTGCCTAGGAAACTGACAAGAACAGTAGATCCTCCTCAGTACAATACACTGTACATGCTGGGAACAGACGCCAGTGCTATTTGCCCTGTGTATGACAATGGGAGCGCAATAGTGACTCTTTTGCCAGAAAACAACTCTTGCTCGTAGGACCAGAAACTGCATGGGATTCAACTCCATTTAGGACTGCGAAAGGAACGCTAGCTCGCCTTAGAGGAAACACACTCTGCTTTTGAGTAAAGAGTACTCTTCTATTCTACTGTGTTTTCTATGGGGTCCGAACAGTGAGCTTGCTCAGAACAAAAGAACTGTGCTTCCTACACACGGGCCATGTCTAGTTCAATTCTGCTTAGGAAACTGACAAGAACACTAGACCATCTTCAGTCGAATACACTGTACATGGTGCTAACAGACGCTAGTGCTATTTGCTCTGTGTATGACAATGGGAGTGCAATAGTGACTCTTCTTACCAGAAAACAACTCTTGCTCATAGGACCAGAAACTGCATGTAATTCAACTCAATTTAGGACTGGGAAACAAACCCTTGCTCGCCTTACAAGAAACACACTCTGCTTTTGAGAAAAGAGCACTCTTCTACTCTACTGTGTTTCCTCTGGGGTCTGAACAGTGAGCTTGCTAAGAACAAAAGAACTGTGCTTCCTACATACACGGGCCATATCCATTTCAACTCTGCTTAGGAAACTGACAAGATCAGTAGCTCCTCTTCAGTCCAATACACTGTACTTGCTGGGAACAGACCCCGAGTGCTATTTGCACTGTCTACGGCAATGGGAGTGCAATAGTGACTCTTATTACCAGAAAACAACTCTTGCTCGTACGAACAGAAACTACATGAGATTCAACTCCATTTAGGACTGGGAAAAAAAACGCTAGGTCGCCTTACAAGAAACACACTCTGCTTTTGAGAAAAGAGCACTCTTCTACTCTACTGTGTTTCCTATGGGGTCCTAACAGTGAGCTTGCTCAGAACAAATGAACTGTGATTCCTACACAAACGGGCCATATCTAGTTCAACTCTGCTTAGGAAACTGACAAGAACAGTAGCTCCTCTTCTGTCCAACACACTGTACTTGGTGGGAACAGGCGCGAGTGCTATTTGCAATGTGTATGGCAATGGGAGCGCAATAGTGACTTTCCTTACCAGAAAACAACTCTTGCTCGTAAACCAAAAACTGCATGTGATTCAACTCCATTTAGGACTGGGAAACAAACGCTAGCTCGTCTTACAAGAAACACACTCTGCTTTTGAGAAAAGAGCACTCTTCTACACTACAGTGTTGCCTATGGGGTCCGAACAGTGAGCTAGCTCAGAACAAAAGAACTTTGCTTCCTACACTCACGGGCCATATCTAGTACAACTCTGCTTAGGAAACATACAAGAACAGTAGCTCCTCTTCAGTCCAATACACTGTACTTGCTGGGAACAGACGCGAGTGCTATTTGCACTGTGTATAGCAATGGGAGCGCAATGGTGACTCTTCATACCAGAAAACAACTCTTGCTCGTAGGAATAGAAACTACATGGGCTTCAACTCCATTTACGACTGGGAAACAAACGCTAGATCGCCTTACAAGAAACACACTCTGCTTTTGGGAAAAGGGCACTCTTCTACTCTACTGTGTTTCCTATGGGGTCCGAACAGTGAGCTTGCTCAGAACAAAAGAACTGTGCTTCCTACACACACGGGCCATATCTACTTCAACTCTGCTTAGGAAACTGACAAGAGCTGTAGCTCCTCTTCAGTCCAATACACTGTACTTGCTGGGAACAGACGCCAGTGCTATTTTCACTGTGTATGGCATTGGGAGTGCAACAGTGACTTTCCTTACCAGAAACAACTCTTGCTCGTAGGTCCAGAAACTGCATGTGATCAACTCCATTTAGGACTGCGAAAGGAACGCTAGCTCGCCTTACAGGAAACACACTCTGCTTTTGAGTAAAGAGTACTCTTCTATTCTACTGTGTTTTCTATGGGGTCCAAACAGTGAGCTTGCTCAGAGCAAAAGAACTGTGCTTCCTACACAGACGGGCATATCTTGTTCAACTTGCTTAGGAAACTGACAAGAACAGTAGTTCTGCTTCAGTCCAATACACTGTACTTGCTGGGAACAGACGGGAGTGCTATTTGCACTGTGTATGGCAATGGGAGAGTAATAGTCACTCTTCTTACCAGGAAACAACTCTTGCTCGTATTACCAGAAACTGCATGTGATTAAACTCCATTTAGGACTGGGAAACAAACTCTAGCTCGCCTTACAAGAAACACACTCTGCTTTTGAGAAAAGAGCACTCTTCTAGTCCACTGTGTTTCCTATGGGGTCCGAACAGTGAGCTTGCTCAGAACAAAAGAACTGTGCTTCCTACACACACGGGCCATATCTAGTTACACTCTGCTTAGGAAACTCATGAGAACAGTTGCTACTCTTCAAAACAATACACTGTACTTGCTGGGAACAGACGTGAGTGCTATTTGCACTCTGTATGGCAATAGGAGCGCAATAGTAACTTTCCTTACCAGAAAACAACTCTTGCTCGTAGGACCAAAAACTGCATGTGTCTCAACTCCACTTAGGACTGGGAAACAATCGCTATCTCACCTTACAAGAAACACACTCTGCTTTTGAGAAAGGAGCACTCTTCTACTCTACTGTGTTTCCTATAGGGCCAGAACAGTGAGCTTGCTCAGAACAAAAGAACTGTGCTTCCTGCACACACGGGCCATGTCTAGTTCAATTCTGCTTAGGAAACTGACAAGAACACTAGATCCTCTTCAGTCGAATACAGTGTACATGGTGCTAACATACGCTAGTGCTATTTGCCCTGTGTATGACAATGGGAGCGCAATAGTGACTCTTCTTACCAGAGAACAACTCTTGCTCATAGGACCAGAAACTGCATGTGATTCAACTCCATTTAGGACTGGGAAACAAACGCTAGCTCCCCTTACAAGAAACACACTCTGCTTTTTAGAAAAGAGCACTCTTCAATCTAATGTGTTTCCTATGGGGTTCGAAAAGTGAGCTTGCTCAGAACAAAAGAACTGTGCATCCTACATACACGGGCCATATCCAGTTCAACTCTGCTTAGGAAACTGACAAGATCAGTAGCTCCTCTTCAGTCCAATACACTGTACTTGCTGGGAACAGACGCGAGTGCTATTTGCACTGTCTACGGCAATGGGAGCACAATAGTGACTCTTCTTTCTAGAAAACAACTCTTGCTTGTAGGACCAAAAACTGCATGTGATTCAACTCCTTTTAGGACTGGGAAACAAACTCTAGCTTGCCTTACAAGAAACACACTCTGCTTTTCAGAAAAGAGCACTCTTCTTCTCTACTGTGTTTCCTATGGGGTCTGAACAGTGAGCTTGCTCAGAACAAATGAACTGTGCTTCCTGCACACACGGGCCGTATCTAGTTCAACTCTGCTTAGGAAACTGACAAGGACAGTAGATCCTCTTCAGTCCAATACACTGTACTTGCTGGGAAGAGACGCGAGTGCTATTTGCACTGTGTATTGCAATGGGAGCACAATAGTGACTCTTCTTACCAGAAAACAACTCTTGCTCGTAGGACCAGAAACTGCATGGGATTCAACTCCATTTAGGACTGGGAAAAAAACGCTAGCTCCCCTTTCAGGAAACAAACTCTGCTTTTGAGAAAAGAGCACTCTTCTACTCTACTGTGTTTCCTATAGGGCCAGAACTGTGAGCTTGCTCAGAACAAAAAACTGTGCTTCCTTTGTTCACGGGCCATATCGAGTTCGACTCTGCTTAGGAAACTGACAAGAACAGTAGCTCCTCTTCAGTCCAATACACTGTACTTGCTGGGAACAGACACGAGTGCTATTTGCACTGTGTATGGCAATGGGAGCGCAATAGTGACTTTCCTTACAAAGAAAACAAATCTTTCTCGTAAACCAAAAACTGCATGTGCTTCAACTCCATTTAGGACTGGGAAACAATTGCTAGCTCACCTTACAAGAAACACACTCTGATTTTGAGAAAAGAGCACACTTCTACTCTACTGTGTTTCCTATAGGGCCAGAAGAGTGAGCTTGCTCATAACAAAAGAACTGTGCTTCCTACACACGGGCCATGTCTAGTTCAATTCTGCTTAGGAAACTGACAAGAACAGTAGATCCTCTTCAGTCCAATACATTGCACATGCTGCTAACAGACGCTAGTGCAATTTGCCCTGTGTATGACAAAGGGAGCGCAATAGTGACTCTTCTTACCAGAAAACAACTCTTGCTCGTAGGACCAGAAACTGCATGTGGTTCAACTCCATTTAGGACTGGGAAACAAACACTAGCTCGCCTTACAAAAAACACACTCTGCTTTTGAGAAAAGAGCACTCTTCTACTCTACTGTGTTTCCTATGGGGTCCGAACAGTGAGCTAGCTCAGAACAAAAGAACTGTGCTTCCTACACACACTGGCCATATCTAGTACAACTCTGCTTAGGAAACTGACAAGAACAGTAGCTCCTCTTCAGTCGAATACACTGTACATGCTGGGAACAGACGCCAGTTCTATTTGCCCTGTGTATGACAATGGGAGCGCAATAGTGACTCTTTTGCCAAAAAAAAACTCTTGCTCGTAGGACCAGAAACTGCATGTGATCAACTCCATTTAGGACTGGGAAAGGAATGCTAGCTCGCCTTACAGGAAACACTCTCTGATTTTGAGTAAAGAGTACTCTTCTATTCTACTGTGTTTTCTATGGGGTCCGAAGAGTGAGCTTGCTCAGAGCAAAAGAACTGTGCTTCCTACACACGGGCATATCTTGTTCAACTCTGCTTAGGAAACTGACAAGAACAGTAGCTCCGCTTCAGTCCAATACACTGTACTTGCTGGGAACAGACGCGAGTGCTATTTGCACTGTTTATGGCAATGGGAGAGTAATAGTGACTCTTCTTATGAGGAAACAACTCTTGCCTGTAGGACCAGAAACTGCATGTGATTAAACTCCATTTAGGACTGGGAAACAAACGCTAGCTCGCCTTACAAGAAACAAACTCTGCTTTTGAGAAAAGAGCACTCTTCTACTCTACTGTGTTTCCTATAGGGTCCAAACAGTGAGCTTGCTCAGAACAAAAGAACTGTGATTCCTACACACACGGGCCATATCTAGTTCAACTCTGCTTAGGAAACTCACGAGAACAGTAGCTCATCTTCAAAACAATACACTGTACTTGCTGGGAACAGACACGAGTGCTATTTGCACTGTGTATTGCAATGGGAGCGCAATAGTGACTCTTCTTACCAGAAAACAACTCTTGCTCATAGGAACAGAAACCGCATGGGATTCAACTCCATTTCTGACTGGGCAACATACCCTAGCTTGCCTTACAAGAAACACACTCTGCTTTTGCGAAAAGAGCACTCTTCTACTTTACTGTGTTTCCTATAGGGCAGAACAGTGAGCTTGCTCAGAACAAAAGAAGTGTGCTTCCTACACACACGGGCCATATCTAGGTAAACTCTGCAAAGCAAACTGACAAGGACATTAGCTCCTCTTCAGTCCAATACACTGTAAATGCTGGGAACAGACGCCAGTGCTATTTGTCCTGTGTATGACAATGGGAGCGCAATAGTGACTCTTCTTACCAGAAAACAACTCTTGCTCATAGGAACAGAAACTTCATGGGATTCAACTCAGTTTATGACTGTGAAACAAACGCTAGCTCGCCTTACAAGAAACACACTCTGCTTTTTAGAAAAGGGCACTCTTCTACTCTACAGGGTTTCCTATGGGGTCCGAACAGTGAGCTTGGTCAGAACAAAAGAACTGTGCTTCCTACACACACGGGCCATATCTAGTTCAACTCTGCTTAGGATACTGACAAGAACAGTAGCTGCTCTTCAGTCCAATACGCTGTACATGCTGGGAACAGACGCGAGTGCTATTTGCACTGTGTATGGCAAAGGGAGCGCAATAGTGACTTTCCTTACCAGAAAACAACTCTTGCTCGTAGGACCAGAAACTGCATGTGATTCAACTCCATTTAGGACTGAGAAACAAATGCTAGCTCGCCACAAGAAACACACTCTGCTTTTCAGAAAAGAGCACTCTTCTACTATACTGTGTTTCCTATGGGGTCCTAACAGTGAGCTTGCTCAGAACAAAAGAACTGTGCTTCGTACACACACGGGCCATATCTAGTTCAACTCTGCTTAGGAAACTGACAAGAACAGTAGCTCCTCTTCAGTCCAATACACTGTACTTGCTGGGAACAGACGCGAGTGCTATTTTCACAGTGTATGGCATTGGGAGTGCAACAGTGACTTTCCATACCAGAAAACAACTCTTGCTCGTAGGACCAAAAACTGCATGTGATTCAACTCCATTTAGGACTGGGAAACAAAGCCTAGCTCGCCTTACAGGAAACACACTCTGCTTTTGAGAAAAGAGCACTCTTCTAATCTACTGTGTTTCCTATAGTGCCAGAAGAGTGAGCTTGCTCAGAACAAAAAAACTGTGCTTCCTAAACACACGGCCATATCTAGTTCAATTCTGCTTAGGAAACTGACAAGTACAGTAGCTTCTCTTCAGTCCAATACACTGTACTTGCTGGGAAGAGACACCAGTGCTATTTGCCCTGTGTATGACAATGGGAGCACAATAGTGATTCTTCTTACCAGAAAACAACTCTTGCTCGTAGGACCAGAAACTGCATGTGATTCAACTCCATTTAGGACTGGGAAACAAACGCTAGCTCGCCTTACAAGAAACAAACTCTGCTTTTGAGAAAAGAGCACTCTTCTACTCTACTGTGTTTTCTTTAGGGCCAGAACAGTGAGCTTGCTCAGAACAAAAGAACTGTGCTTCATACACACACAGCCATATCTAGTTCAATTCTGCTTAGGAAACTGACAAGAACAGTAGATCCTCCTCAGTACAATACACTGTAAATGCTGGGAACAGACGCCAGTGCTATTTGCCCTGTGTATGACAATGGGAGCGCAATAGTGACTCTCTTGCCAGAAAACAACTCTTGCTTGTAGGACCAGAAACTGCATGTGATTCAATTACATTTAGGACTGGGAAACCAACGCTAACTTGTCTTACAGGAAACACACTCTGCTTTTGAGAAAAGAGTACTCTTCTAGTCTACTGTGGTTTCTATGTGGTCCGAACAGTGAGCTTGCTAAGAGCAAAAGAACTGTGCTTCCTACACACACAGGCATATCTAGTTCAACTCTGCTTAGGAAACTGACAAGAACAGTAGCTCCGCTTCAGTCCAATACACTGTACTTGCTGAGAACAGACGCGAGAGCTATATGCACTGTGTATGGCAATGGGAGAGTAATAGAGACTCTTCTTACCAGGAAACAACTCTTACTCGTAGGACTGAAACTGCATGTGATTCAACTCCATTTAGGACTGGGAAACAAACACTAGCTCGCCTTACAAGAAACACACTCTGCTTTTGAGAAAGAGCACTCTTCTTCTCTACGGTATTTCCTATATGGCCAGAACAGTGAGCATGCTCAGAACAAAAGAACTGTGCTTCTTACACACACGGCCATATCTAGATAAATTCTGCTTAGGAAACTGACAAGAACAGTAGCTCCTCTTCAGTCCAATACACTGTACATGCTGGGAACCGACACGAGTGCTATTTGCCCTGTGTATGACAATGGGAGCGCAATAGTGACTCTTCTTACCAGAAAACAACTCTTGATTGTAGGACCAGAAACTGCATGGGATTCAACTCCACTTCTGACTGGGAAACAAACACTAGCTCCCCTTACAAGAAACACACTCTGCTTTTGGGAAAAGAGCACTCTTCTATTCTACTGTGTTTCCTATGGGATCCGAACAGTGAGCTTGCTGAGAACAAAAGAACTGTGCTTCTTACACACAAGGGCCATATCTAGTTCAACTCTGCTTAGGAAACTGACAAGATCAGTAGCTCCTCTTCAGTCCAATACACTGTACTTGCTGGGAACAGAGGCGAGTGCTATTTGCACTGTGTATGGCAAAGGGAGCGCAATAGTGACTTTCCTTACCAGAAAACAACTCTTGCTCGTAGGACCAGAAACTGCATGTGATTCAACTCCATTTAGGACTGAGAAACAAATGCTAGCTCGCCACAAGAAACACACTCTGCTTTTCAGAAAGAGCACTCTTCTACCATACTGTGTTTCCTATGGGGTCCTAACAGTGAGCTTGCTCAGAACAAAAGAACTGTGCTTCCTACACACACGGGCCATATCTAGTTCAACTCTGCTTAGGATACTGACAAGAACAGTAGCTCCTCTTCAGTCCAATACACTGTACTTGCTGGAAGAGACACCAGTGCTATTTGCCCTGTGTATGACAAAGGGAGCACAATAGTGACTCTTCTTACCAGAAAACAACTCTTGCTCGTAGGACCAGAAACTGCATATGATTCAACTCCATTTAGGACTGGGAAACAAACGCTAGCTCGCCTTACAAGAAACAAACTCTGCTTTTGAGAAAAGAGCACTCTTCTACTCTACTGTGTTTCCTGTAGGGAAAGAACAGTGAGCTTGCTCAGAACAAAAGAAGTGTGCTTCCTACACACACAGCCATATCTAGTTCAATTCTGCTTAGGAAACTGACAAGAACAGTAGATCCTCCTCAGTACAATACACTGTACATGCTGGGAACAGACGCCAGTGCTATTTGCCCTGTGTATGACAATGGGAGCGCAATAGTGACTCTTTTGCCAGAAAACAACTCTTGCTTGTAGGACCAGAAACTGCATGTGATTCAACTACTTTTAGGACTGGGAAACGAACGCTAGCTTGCCTTACAGGAAACACACTCTGCTTTTGAGAAAAGAGTACTCTTCTCGTCTACTGTGTTTCCTATGGGATCCAAACAGTGAGCTTGCTGAGAACAAAAGAACTGTGCTTCTTACACACAAGGGATATCTAGTTCAACTCTGCATAGGAAACTGACAAGATCAGTAGCTCCTCTTCAGTCCAATACACTGTACTTGCTGGGAACAGAGGCGAGTGCTATTTGCACTGTGTATGGCAAAGGGAGCGCAATAGTGACTTTCCTTACCAGAAAACAACTCTTGCTCGTAGGACCAGAAACTGCATGTGATTCATCTCCATTTAGGACTGAGAAACAAATGCTAGCTCGCCGCAAGAAACACACTCTGCTTTTCAGAAAAGAGCACTCTTCTACTATACTGTGTTTCCTATGCGGTCCTAACAGTGAGCTTGCTCAGAACAAAAGAACTGTGCTTCCTACACACACGGGCCATATCTAGTTCAACTCTGCTTAGGAAACTGACAAGAACAGTAGCTCCTCTTCAGTCCAATACACTGTACTTGCTGGGACAGACGTGAGTGCTATTTTCACAGTGTATGGCATTGGGAGAGCAACAGTGACTTTCCTTACCAGAAAACAACTCTTGCTCGTAGGACCAAAAACTGCATGTGATTCAACTCCATTTAGGACTGGGAAACAAATGCTAGCTCGCCTTACAAGAAACACACTCTGCTTTTGAGAAAAGAGCACTCTTCTACTATACTGTGTTTCCTATAGTGCCAGAAGAGTGAGCTTGCTCAGAACAAAAAAACTGTGCTTCCTAAACACACGGCCATATCTAGTTCAATTCTGCTTAGGAAACTGACAAGTACAGTAGATCCTCTTCAGTCCAATACACTGTACTTGCTGAGAAGAGACACCAGTGCTATTTGCCCTGTGTATGACAATGCGAGCTCAATAGTGACTCTTCTTACCAGAAAACAACTCTTGCTCATAGGACCAGAAACTGCATATGATTCAACTCCATTTAGGACTGGGAAACAAACGCTAGCTCGCCTTACAAGAAACAAGCTCTGCTTTTGAGAAAAGAGCACTCTTCTACTCTACTGTGTTTTCTGTAGGGCCAGAACAGTGAGCTTGCTCAGAACAAAAGAACTGTGCTTCCTACACACACAGCCATATCTAGTTCAATTCTGCTTAGGAAACTGACAAGAACAGTAGATCCTCCTCAGAACAATACACTGTACATGCTGGGAACAGACGCCAGTGCTATTTGCCCTGTGTATGACAATGGGAGCGCAATAGTGACTCTTTTGCCAGAAAACAACTCTTGCTTGTAGGACCAGAAACTGCATGTGATTCAACTACATTTAGGACTGGGAAACCAACGCTAGCTTGCCTTACAGGAAACACACTCTGCTTTTGAGAAAAGAGTACTCTTCTAGTCTGCTGTGTTTCCTATGGGGTCCGAACAGTGAGCTAGCTCAGAACAAAAGAACTGTGCTTTCTACACACACGGGCCATATCTAGTACAACTCTGCTTAGGAAACTTACAAGAACAGTAGCTCCTCTTCAGTCCAATACACTGTACTTGCTGGGAACAGACGCCAGTGCTATTTGCCCTGTGTATGACAATGGGAGCGCAAAAGTGACTCTTTTGCCAGAAAACAACTCTTGCTCGTAGGACCAGAAACTGCATGTGATCAACTCCATTTAGGACTGGGAAAGGAATGCTAGCTCGCCTTACAGGAAACACACCTGATTTTGAGTAAAGAGTACTCTTCTATTCTACTGTGTTTTCTATGGGGTCCGAACAGTGAGCTTGCTCAGAGCAAAAGAACTGTGCTTCCTACACACACGGCCATATCTTGTTCAACTCTGCTTAGGAAACTGACAAGAACAGTAGCTCCGCTTCAGTCCAATACACTGTACTTGCTGGGAACAGACGCGAGTGCTATTTGCACAGTGTATGGCAATGGGAGAGTAATAGTGACTCTTCTTACGAGGAAACACATCTTGCTCGTAGGACCAGAAACTGCATGTGATTAAACTCCATTTAGGACTGGTAAACAAACGCTAGCTCGCCTTACAAGAAACAAACTCTGCTTTTGAGAAAAGAGCACTCTTCTACTCTACTGTGTTTCCTATAGGGTCCAAACAGTGAGCTTGCTCAGAACAAAAGAACTGTGCTTCCTACACACACGGGCCATATCTAGTTCAACTCTGCTTAGGAAACTCACGAGAACAGTAGCTCATCTTCAAAACAATACACTGTACTTGCTGGGAACAGACGCGAGTGCTATTTGCACTGTGTATTGCAATGGGAGCACAATAGTGACTCTTCTTACCAGAAAACAACTCTTGCTCGTAGGACCAGAAACTGCATGGGATTCAACTCCATTTAGGACTGGGAAAAAAACGCTAGCTCGCCTTTCAAGAAACAAACTCTGCTTTTGAGAAAAGAGCACTCTTCTACTCTACTGTGTTTCCTATAGGGCCAGAACTGTGAGCTTGCTCAGAACAAAAAACTGTGCTTCCTTTGTTCACGGGCCATATCGAGTTCGACTCTGCTTAGGAAACTGACAAGAACAGTAGCTCCTCTTCAGTCCAATACACTGTACTTGCTGGGAACAGACACGAGTGCTATTTGCACTGTGTATGGCAATGGGAGCGCAATAGTGACTTTCCTTACAAAGAAAACAAATCTTTCTCGTAAACCAAAAACTGCATATGCTTCAACTCCATTTAGGACTGGGAAACAATTGCTAGCTCACCTTACAAGAAACACACTCTGATTTTGAGAAAAGAGCACACTTCTACTCTACTGTGTTTCCTATAGGGCCAGAAGAGTGAGCTTGCTCATAACAAAAGAACTGTGCTTCCTACACACGGGCCATGTCTAGTTCAATTCTGCTTAGGAAACTGACAAGAACAGTAGATCCTCTTCAGTCCAATACATTGCACATGCTGCTAACAGACGCTAGTGCAATTTGCCCTGTGTATGACAAAGGGAGCGCAATAGTGACTCTTCTTACCAGAAAACAACTCTTGCTCGTAGGACCAGAAACTGCATGTGGTTCAACTCCATTTAGGACTGGGAAACAAACACTAGCTCGCCTTACAAGAAACACACTCTGCTTTTGAGAAAAGAGCACTCTTCTACTCTACTGTGTTTCCTATGGGGTCCGAACAGTGAGCTAGCTCAGAACAAAAGAACTGTGCTTCCTACACACACTGGCCATATCTAGTACAACTCTGCTTAGGAAACTGACAAGAACAGTAGCTCCTCTTCAGTCCAATACACTGTACATGCTGGGAACAGACGCCAGTTCTATTTGCCCTGTGTATGACAATGGGAGCGCAATAGTGACTCTTTTGCCAGAAAACAACTCTTGCTCGTAGGACCAGAAACTGCATGTGATCAACTCCATTTAGGACTGGGAAAGGAATGCTAGCTCGCCTTACAGGAAACACTCTCTGATTTTGAGTAAAGAGTACTCTTCTATTCTACTGTGTTTTCTATGGGGTCCGAAGAGTGAGCTTGCTCAGAGCAAAAGAACTGTGCTTCCTACACACGGGCATATCTTGTTCAACTCTGCTTAGGAAACTGACAAGAACAGTAGCTCCGCTTCAGTCCAATACACTGTACTTGCTGGGAACAGACGCGAGTGCTATTTGCACTGTGTATGGCAATGGGAGAGTAATAGTGACTCTTCTTATGAGGAAACAACTCTTGCCTGTAGGACCAGAAACTGCATGTGATTAAACTCCATTTAGGACTGGGAAACAAACGCTAGCTCGCCTTACAAGAAACAAACTCTGCTTTTGAGAAAAGAGCACTCTTCTACTCTACTGTGTTTCCTATAGGGTCCAAACAGTGAGCTTGCTCAGAACAAAAGAACTGTGATTCCTACACACACGGGCCATATCTAGTTCAACTCTGCTTAGGAAACTCACGAGAACAGTAGCTCATCTTCAAAACAATACACTGTACTTGCTGGGAACAGACACGAGTGCTATTTGCACTGTGTATTGCAATGGGAGCGCAATAGTGACTCTTCTTACCAGAAAACAACTCTTGCTCATAGGAACAGAAACCGCATGGGATTCAACTCCATTTCTGACTGGGCAACATACCCTAGCTTGCCTTACAAGAAACACACTCTGCTTTTGCGAAAAGAGCACTCTTCTACTTTACTGTGTTTCCTATAGGGCAGAACAGTGAGCTTGCTCAGAACAAAAGAAGTGTGCTTCCTACACACACGGGCCATATCTAGGTAAACTCTGCAAAGCAAACTGACAAGGACATTAGCTCCTCTTCAGTCCAATACACTGTAAATGCTGGGAACAGACGCCAGTGCTATTTGTCCTGTGTATGACAATGGGAGCGCAATAGTGACTCTTCTTACCAGAAAACAACTCTTGCTCATAGGAACAGAAACTTCATGGGATTCAACTCAGTTTATGACTGTGAAACAAACGCTAGCTCGCCTTACAAGAAACACACTCTGCTTTTTAGAAAAGGGCACTCTTCTACTCTACAGGGTTTCCTATGGGGTCCGAACAGTGAGCTTGGTCAGAACAAAAGAACTGTGCTTCCTACACACACGGGCCATATCTAGTTCAACTCTGCTTAGGATACTGACAAGAACAGTAGCTGCTCTTCAGTCCAATACGCTGTACATGCTGGGAACAGACGCGAGTGCTATTTGCACTGTGTATGGCAAAGGGAGCGCAATAGTGACTTTCCTTACCAGAAAACAACTCTTGCTCGTAGGACCAGAAACTGCATGTGATTCAACTCCATTTAGGACTGAGAAACAAATGCTAGCTCGCCACAAGAAACACACTCTGCTTTTCAGAAAAGAGCACTCTTCTACTATACTGTGTTTCCTATGGGGTCCTAACAGTGAGCTTGCTCAGAACAAAAGAACTGTGCTTCGTACACACACGGGCCATATCTAGTTCAACTCTGCTTAGGAAACTGACAAGAACAGTAGCTCCTCTTCAGTCCAATACACTGTACTTGCTGGGAACAGACGCGAGTGCTATTTTCACAGTGTATGGCATTGGGAGTGCAACAGTGACTTTCCATACCAGAAAACAACTCTTGCTCGTAGGACCAAAAACTGCATGTGATTCAACTCCATTTAGGACTGGGAAACAAAGCCTAGCTCGCCTTACAGGAAACACACTCTGCTTTTGAGAAAAGAGCACTCTTCTAATCTACTGTGTTTCCTATAGTGCCAGAAGAGTGAGCTTGCTCAGAACAAAAAAACTGTGCTTCCTAAACACACGGCCATATCTAGTTCAATTCTGCTTAGGAAACTGACAAGTACAGTAGCTTCTCTTCAGTCCAATACACTGTACTTGCTGGGAAGAGACACCAGTGCTATTTGCCCTGTGTATGACAATGGGAGCACAATAGTGACTCTTCTTACCAGAAAACAACTCTTGCTCGTAGGACCAGAAACTGCATGTGATTCAACTCCATTTAGGACTGGGAAACAAACGCTAGCTCGCCTTACAAGAAACAAACTCTGCTTTTGAGAAAAGAGCACTCTTCTACTCTACTGTGTTTTCTTTAGGGCCAGAACAGTGAGCTTGCTCAGAACAAAAGAACTGTGCTTCATACACACACAGCCATATCTAGTTCAATTCTGCTTAGGAAACTGACAAGAACAGTAGATCCTCCTCAGTACAATACACTGTAAATGCTGGGAACAGACGCCAGTGCTATTTGCCCTGTGTATGACAATGGGAGCGCAATAGTGACTCTCTTGCCAGAAAACAACTCTTGCTTGTAGGACCAGAAACTGCATGTGATTCAATTACATTTAGGACTGGGAAACCAACGCTAACTTGTCTTACAGGAAACACACTCTGCTTTTGAGAAAAGAGTACTCTTCTAGTCTACTGTGGTTTCTATGTGGTCCGAACAGTGAGCTTGCTAAGAGCAAAAGAACTGTGCTTCCTACACACACAGGCATATCTAGTTCAACTCTGCTTAGGAAACTGACAAGAACAGTAGCTCCGCTTCAGTCCAATACACTGTACTTGCTGAGAACAGACGCGAGAGCTATATGCACTGTGTATGGCAATGGGAGAGTAATAGAGACTCTTCTTACCAGGAAACAACTCTTACTCGTAGGACTGAAACTGCATGTGATTCAACTCCATTTAGGACTGGGAAACAAACACTAGCTCGCCTTACAAGAAACACACTCTGCTTTTGAGAAAAGAGCACTCTTCTTCTCTACGGTATTTCCTATATGGCCAGAACAGTGAGCATGCTCAGAACAAAAGAACTGTGCTTCTTACACACACGGCCATATCAAGATAAATTCTGCTTAGGAAACTGACAAGAACAGTAGCTCCTCTTCAGTCCAATACACTGTACATGCTGGGAACCGACACGAGTGCTATTTGCCCTGTGTATGACAATGGGAGCGCAATAGTGACTCTTCTTACCAGAAAACAACTCTTGATCGTAGGACCAGAAACTGCATGGGATTCAACTCCACTTCTGACTGGGAAACAAACACTAGCTCCCCTTACAAGAAACACACTCTGCTTTTGGGAAAAGAGCACTCTTCTATTCTACTGTGTTTCCTATGGGATCCGAACAGTGAGCTTGCTGAGAACAAAAGAACTGTGCTTCTTACACACAAGGGCCATATCTAGTTCAACTCTGCTTAGGAAACTGACAAGATCAGTAGCTCCTCTTCAGTCCAATACACTGTACTTGCTGGGAACAGAGGCGAGTGCTATTTGCACTGTGTATGGCAAAGGGAGCGCAATAGTGACTTTCCTTACCAGAAAACAACTCTTGCTCGTAGGACCAGAAACTGCATGTGATTCAACTCCATTTAGGACTGAGAAACAAATGCTAGCTCGCCACAAGAAACACACTCTGCTTTTCAGAAAAGAGCACTCTTCTACCATACTGTGTTTCCTATGGGGTCCTAACAGTGAGCTTGCTCAGAACAAAAGAACTGTGCTTCCTACACACACGGGCCATATCTAGTTCAACTCTGCTTAGGATACTGACAAGAACAGTAGCTCCTCTTCAGTCCAATACACTGTACTTGCTGGAAGAGACACCAGTGCTATTTGCCCTGTGTATGACAATGGGAGCACAATAGTGACTCTTCTTACCAGAAAACAACTCTTGCTCGTAGGACCAGAAACTGCATATGATTCAACTCCATTTAGGACTGGGAAACAAACGCTAGCTCGCCTTACAAGAAACAAACTCTGCTTTTGAGAAAAGAGCACTCTTCTACTCTACTGTGTTTCCTGTAGGGAAAGAACAGTGAGCTTGCTCAGAACAAAAGAAG
Source organism: Peromyscus eremicus (assembly GCF_949786415.1). Lineage (NCBI taxonomy): Eukaryota > Metazoa > Chordata > Mammalia > Rodentia > Cricetidae > Peromyscus > Peromyscus eremicus. Next base: position 517,531 of record NW_026734375.1, on the reverse strand, counting down.
TGTGCTTCCTACACACACAGCCATATCTAGTTCAATTCTGCTTAGGAAACTGACAAGAACAGTAGATCCTCCTCAGTACAATACACTGTACATGCTGGGAACAGACGCCAGTGCTATTTGCCCTGTGTATGACAATGGGAGCGCAATAGTGACTCTTTTGCCAGAAAACAACTCTTGCTTGTAGGACCAGAAACTGCATGTGATTCAACTACTTTTAGGACTGGGAAACGAACGCTAGCTTGCCTTACAGGAAACACACTCTGCTTTTGAGAAAAGAGTACTCTTCTCGTCTACTGTGTTTCCTATGGGATCCAAACAGTGAGCTTGCTGAGAACAAAAGAACTGTGCTTCTTACACACAAGGGATATCTAGTTCAACTCTGCATAGGAAACTGACAAGATCAGTAGCTCCTCTTCAGTCCAATACACTGTACTTGCTGGGAACAGAGGCGAGTGCTATTTGCACTGTGTATGGCAAAGGGAGCGCAATAGTGACTTTCCTTACCAGAAAACAACTCTTGCTCGTAGAACCAGAAACTGCATGTGATTCATCTCCATTTAGGACTGAGAAACAAATGCTAGCTCGCCGCAAGAAACACACTCTGCTTTTCAGAAAAGAGCACTCTTCTACTATACTGTGTTTCCTATGCGGTCCTAACAGTGAGCTTGCTCAGAACAAAAGAACTGTGCTTCCTACACACACGGGCCATATCTAGTTCAACTCTGCTTAGGAAACTGACAAGAACAGTAGCTCCTCTTCAGTCCAATACACTGTACTTGCTGGGACAGACGTGAGTGCTATTTTCACAGTGTATGGCATTGGGAGAGCAACAGTGACTTTCCTTACCAGAAAACAACTCTTGCTCGTAGGACCAAAAACTGCATGTGATTCAACTCCATTTAGGACTGGGAAACAAATGCTAGCTCGCCTTACAAGAAACACACTCTGCTTTTGAGAAAAGAGCACTCTTCTACTATACTGTGTTTCCTATAGTGCCAGAAGAGTGAGCTTGCTCAGAACAAAAAAACTGTGCTTCCTAAACACACGGCCATATCTAGTTCAATTCTGCTTAGGAAACTGACAAGTACAGTAGATCCTCTTCAGTCCAATACACTGTACTTGCTGAGAAGAGACACCAGTGCTATTTGCCCTGTGTATGACAATGCGAGCTCAATAGTGACTCTTCTTACCAGAAAACAACTCTTGCTCATAGGACCAGAAACTGCATATGATTCAACTCCATTTAGGACTGGGAAACAAACGCTAGCTCGCCTTACAAGAAACAAGCTCTGCTTTTGAGAAAAGAGCACTCTTCTACTCTACTGTGTTTTCTGTAGGGCCAGAACAGTGAGCTTGCTCAGAACAAAAGAACTGTGCTTCCTACACACACAGCCATATCTAGTTCAATTCTGCTTAGGAAACTGACAAGAACAGTAGATCCTCCTCAGAACAATACACTGTACATGCTGGGAACAGACGCCAGTGCTATTTGCCCTGTGTATGACAATGGGAGCGCAATAGTGACTCTTTTGCCAGAAAACAACTCTTGCTTGTAGGACCAGAAACTGCATGTGATTCAACTACATTTAGGACTGGAAAACCAACGCTAGCTTGCCTTACAGGAAACACACTCTGCTTTTGAGAAAAGAGTACTCTTCTAGTCTGCTGTGTTTCCTATGGGGTCCGAACAGTGAGCTAGCTCAGAACAAAAGAACTGTGCTTCCTACACACACGGGCCATATCTAGTACAACTCTGCTTAGGAAACTTACAAGAACAGTAGCTCCTCTTCAGTCCAATACACTGTACTTGCTGGGAACAGACGCCAGTGCTATTTGCCCTGTGTATGACAATGGGAGCGCAAAAGTGACTCTTTTGCCAGAAAACAACTCTTGCTCGTAGGACCAGAAACTGCATGTGATCAACTCCATTTAGGACTGGGAAAGGAATGCTAGCTCGCCTTACAGGAAACACACCTGATTTTGAGTAAAGAGTACTCTTCTATTCTACTGTGTTTTCTATGGGGTCCGAACAGTGAGCTTGCTCAGAGCAAAAGAACTGTGCTTCCTACACACACGGCCATATCTTGTTCAACTCTGCTTAGGAAACTGACAAGAACAGTAGCTCCGCTTCAGTCCAATACACTGTACTTGCTGGGAACAGACGCGAGTGCTATTTGCACAGTGTATGGCAATGGGAGAGTAATAGTGACTCTTCTTACGAGGAAACACATCTTGCTCGTAGGACCAGAAACTGCATGTGATTAAACTCCATTTAGGACTGGTAAACAAACGCTAGCTCGCCTTACAAGAAACAAACTCTGCTTTTGAGAAAAGAGCACTCTTCTACTCTACTGTGTTTCCTATAGGGTCCAAACAGTGAGCTTGCTCAGAACAAAAGAACTGTGCTTCCTACACACACGGGCCATATCTAGTTCAACTCTGCTTAGGAAACTCACGAGAACAGTAGCTCATCTTCAAAACAATACACTGTACTTGCTGGGAACAGACGCGAGTGCTATTTGCACTGTGTATTGCAATGGGAGCACAATAGTGACTCTTCTTACCAGAAAACAACTCTTGCTCGTAGGACCAGAAACTGCATGGGATTCAACTCCATTTAGGACTGGGAAAAAAACGCTAGCTCGCCTTTCAAGAAACAAACTCTGCTTTTGAGAAAAGAGCACTCTTCTACTCTACTGTGTTTCCTATAGGGCCAGAACTGTGAGCTTGCTCAGAACAAAAAACTGTGCTTCCTTTGTTCACGGGCCATATCGAGTTCGACTCTGCTTAGGAAACTGACAAGAACAGTAGCTCCTCTTCAGTCCAATACACTGTACTTGCTGGGAACAGACACGAGTGCTATTTGCACTGTGTATGGCAATGGGAGCGCAATAGTGACTTTCCTTACAAAGAAAACAAATCTTTCTCGTAAACCAAAAACTGCATGTGCTTCAACTCCATTTAGGACTGGGAAACAATTGCTAGCTCACCTTACAAGAAACACACTCTGATTTTGAGAAAAGAGCACACTTCTACTCTACTGTGTTTCCTATAGGGCCAGAAGAGTGAGCTTGCTCATAACAAAAGAACTGTGCTTCCTACACACGGGCCATGTCTAGTTCAATTCTGCTTAGGAAACTGACAAGAACAGTAGATCCTCTTCAGTCCAATACATTGCACATGCTGCTAACAGACGCTAGTGCAATTTGCCCTGTGTATGACAAAGGGAGCGCAATAGTGACTCTTCTTACCAGAAAACAACTCTTGCTCGTAGGACCAGAAACTGCATGTCGTTCAACTCCATTTAGGACTGGGAAACAAACACTAGCTCGCCTTACAAGAAACACACTCTGCTTTTGAGAAAAGAGCACTCTTCTACTCTACTGTGTTTCCTATGGGGTCCGAACAGTGAGCTAGCTCAGAACAAAAGAACTGTGCTTCCTACACACACTGGCCATATCTAGTACAACTCTGCTTAGGAAACTGACAAGAACAGTAGCTCCTCTTCAGTCCAATACACTGTACATGCTGGGAACAGACGCCAGTTCTATTTGCCCTGTGTATGACAATGGGAGCGCAATAGTGACTCTTTTGCCAGAAAACAACTCTTGCTCGTAGGACCAGAAACTGCATGTGATCAACTCCATTTAGGACTGGGAAAGGAATGCTAGCTCGCCTTACAGGAAACACTCTCTGATTTTGAGTAAAGAGTACTCTTCTATTCTACTGTGTTTTCTATGGGGTCCGAAGAGTGAGCTTGCTCAGAGCAAAAGAACTGTGCTTCCTACACACGGGCATATCTTGTTCAACTCTGCTTAGGAAACTGACAAGAACAGTAGCTCCGCTTCAGTCCAATACACTGTACTTGCTGGGAACAGACGCGAGTGCTATTTGCACTGTGTATGGCAATGGGAGAGTAATAGTGACTCTTCTTATGAGGAAACAACTCTTGCCTGTAGGACCAGAAACTGCATGTGATTAAACTCCATTTAGGACTGGGAAACAAACGCTAGCTCGCCTTACAAGAAACAAACTCTGCTTTTGAGAAAAGAGCACTCTTCTACTCTACTGTGTTTCCTATAGGGTCCAAACAGTGAGCTTGCTCAGAACAAAAGAACTGTGATTCCTACACACACGGGCCATATCTAGTTCAACTCTGCTTAGGAAACTCACGAGAACAGTAGCTCATCTTCAAAACAATACACTGTACTTGCTGGGAACAGACACGAGTGCTATTTGCACTGTGTATTGCAATGGGAGCGCAATAGTGACTCTTCTTACCAGAAAACAACTCTTGCTCATAGGACCAGAAACTGCATGGGATTCAACTCCATTTCTGACTGGGCAACATACCCTAGCTTGCCTTACAAGAAACACACTCTGCTTTTGGGAAAAGAGCACTCTTCTACTTTACTGTGTTTCCTATAGGGCAGAACAGTGAGCTTGCTCAGAACAAAAGAAGTGTGCTTCCTACACACACGGGCCATATCTAGGTAAACTCTGCAAAGCAAACTGACAAGGACATTAGCTCCTCTTCAGTCCAATACACTGTAAATGCTGGGAACAGACGCCAGTGCTATTTGTCCTGTGTATGACAATGGGAGCGCAATAGTGACTCTTCTTACCAGAAAACAACTCTTGCTCATAGGAACAGAAACTTCATGGGATTCAACTCAGTTTATGACTGTGAAACAAACGCTAGCTCGCCTTACAAGAAACACACTCTGCTTTTTAGAAAAGGGCACTCTTCTACTCTACAGGGTTTCCTATGGGGTCCGAACAGTGAGCTTGGTCAGAACAAAAGAACTGTGCTTCCTACACACACGGGCCATATCTAGTTCAACTCTGCTTAGGATACTGACAAGAACAGTAGCTGCTCTTCAGTCCAATACGCTGTACATGCTGGGAACAGACGCGAGTGCTATTTGCACTGTGTATGGCAAAGGGAGCGCAATAGTGACTTTCCTTACCAGAAAACAACTCTTGCTCGTAGGACCAGAAACTGCATGTGATTCAACTCCATTTAGGACTGAGAAACAAATGCTAGCTCGCCACAAGAAACACACTCTGCTTTTCAGAAAAGAGCACTCTTCTACTATACTGTGTTTCCTATGGGGTCCTAACAGTGAGCTTGCTCAGAACAAAAGAACTGTGCTTCGTACACACACGGGCCATATCTAGTTCAACTCTGCTTAGGAAACTGACAAGAACAGTAGCTCCTCTTCAGTCCAATACACTGTACTTGCTGGGAACAGACGCGAGTGCTATTTTCACAGTGTATGGCATTGGGAGTGCAACAGTGACTTTCCATACCAGAAAACAACTCTTGCTCGTAGGACCAAAAACTGCATGTGATTCAACTCCATTTAGGACTGGGAAACAAAGCCTAGCTCGCCTTACAGGAAACACACTCTGCTTTTGAGAAAAGAGCACTCTTCTAATCTACTGTGTTTCCTATAGTGCCAGAAGAGTGAGCTTGCTCAGAACAAAAAAACTGTGCTTCCTAAACACACGGCCATATCTAGTTCAATTCTGCTTAGGAAACTGACAAGTACAGTAGCTTCTCTTCAGTCCAATACACTGTACTTGCTGGGAAGAGACACCAGTGCTATTTGCCCTGTGTATGACAATGGGAGCACAATAGTGACTCTTCTTACCAGAAAACAACTCTTGCTCGTAGGACCAGAAACTGCATGTGATTCAACTCCATTTAGGACTGGGAAACAAACGCTAGCTCGCCTTACAAGAAACAAACTCTGCTTTTGAGAAAAGAGCACTCTTCTACTCTACTGTGTTTTCTTTAGGGCCAGAACAGTGAGCTTGCTCAGAACAAAAGAACTGTGCTTCATACACACACAGCCATATCTAGTTCAATTCTGCTTAGGAAACTGACAAGAACAGTAGATCCTCCTCAGTACAATACACTGTAAATGCTGGGAACAGACGCCAGTGCTATTTGCCCTGTGTATGACAATGGGAGCGCAATAGTGACTCTCTTGCCAGAAAACAACTCTTGCTTGTAGGACCAGAAACTGCATGTGATTCAATTACATTTAGGACTGGGAAACCAACGCTAACTTGTCTTACAGGAAACACACTCTGCTTTTGAGAAAAGAGTACTCTTCTAGTCTACTGTGGTTTCTATGTGGTCCGAACAGTGAGCTTGCTAAGAGCAAAAGAACTGTGCTTCCTACACACACAGGCATATCTAGTTCAACTCTGCTTAGGAAACTGACAAGAACAGTAGCTCCGCTTCAGTCCAATACACTGTACTTGCTGAGAACAGACGCGAGAGCTATATGCACTGTGTATGGCAATGGGAGAGTAATAGAGACTCCTCTTACCAGGAAACAACTCTTACTCGTAGGACTGAAACTGCATGTGATTCAACTCCATTTAGGACTGGGAAACAAACACTAGCTCGCCTTACAAGAAACACACTCTGCTTTTGAGAAAAGAGCACTCTTCTTCTCTACGGTATTTCCTATATGGCCAGAACAGTGAGCATGCTCAGAACAAAAGAACTGTGCTTCTTACACACACGGCCATATCTAGATAAATTCTGCTTAGGAAACTGACAAGAACAGTAGCTCCTCTTCAGTCCAATACACTGTACATGCTGGGAACCGACACGAGTGCTATTTGCCCTGTGTATGACAATGGGAGCGCAATAGTGACTCTTCTTACCAGAAAACAACTCTTGATCGTAGGACCAGAAACTGCATGGGATTCAACTCCACTTCTGACTGGGAAACAAACACTAGCTCCCCTTACAAGAAACACACTCTGCTTTTGGGAAAAGAGCACTCTTCTATTCTACTGTGTTTCCTATGGGATCCGAACAGTGAGCTTGCTGAGAACAAAAGAACTGTGCTTCTTACACACAAGGGCCATATCTAGTTCAACTCTGCTTAGGAAACTGACAAGATCAGTAGCTCCTCTTCAGTCCAATACACTGTACTTGCTGGGAACAGAGGCGAGTGCTATTTGCACTGTGTATGGCAAAGGGAGCGCAATAGTGACTTTCCTTACCAGAAAACAACTCTTGCTCGTAGGACCAGAAACTGCATGTGATTCAACTCCATTTAGGACTGAGAAACAAATGCTAGCTCGCCACAAGAAACACACTCTGCTTTTCAGAAAAGAGCACTCTTCTACCATACTGTGTTTCCTATGGGGTCCTAACAGTGAGCTTGCTCAGAACAAAAGAACTGTGCTTCCTACACACACGGGCCATATCTAGTTCAACTCTGCTTAGGATACTGACAAGAACAGTAGCTCCTCTTCAGTCCAATACACTGTACTTGCTGGAAGAGACACCAGTGCTATTTGCCCTGTGTATGACAATGGGAGCACAATAGTGACTCTTCTTACCAGAAAACAACTCTTGCTCGTAGGAACAGAAACTGCATATGATTCAACTCCATTTAGGACTGGGAAACAAACGCTAGCTCGCCTTACAAGAAACAAACTCTGCTTTTGAGAAAAGAGCACTCTTCTACTCTACTGTGTTTCCTGTAGGGAAAGAACAGTGAGCTTGCTCAGAACAAAAGAAGTGTGCTTCCTACACACACAGCCATATCTAGTTCAATTCTGCTTAGGAAACTGACAAGAACAGTAGATCCTCCTCAGTACAATACACTGTACATGCTGGGAACAGACGCCAGTGCTATTTGCCCTGTGTATGACAATGGGAGCGCAATAGTGACTCTTTTGCCAGAAAACAACTCTTGCTTGTAGGACCAGAAACTGCATGTGATTCAACTACTTTTAGAACTGGGAAACGAACGCTAGCTTGCCTTACAGGAAACACACTCTGCTTTTGAGAAAAGAGTACTCTTCTCGTCTACTGTGTTTCCTATGGGATCCAAACAGTGAGCTTGCTGAGAACAAAAGAACTGTGCTTCTTACACACAAGGGATATCTAGTTCAACTCTGCATAGGAAACTGACAAGATCAGTAGCTCCTCTTCAGTCCAATACACTGTACTTGCTGGGAACAGAGGCGAGTGCTATTTGCACTGTGTATGGCAAAGGGAGCGCAATAGTGACTTTCCTTACCAGAAAACAACTCTTGCTCGTAGGACCAGAAACTGCATGTGATTCATCTCCATTTAGGACTGAGAAACAAATGCTAGCTCGCCGCAAGAAACACACTCTGCTTTTCAGAAAAGAGCACTCTTCTACTATACTGTGTTTCCTATGCGGTCCTAACAGTGAGCTTGCTCAGAACAAAAGAACTGTGCTTCCTACACACACGGGCCATATCTAGTTCAACTCTGCTTAGGAAACTGACAAGAACAGTAGCTCCTCTTCAGTCCAATACACTGTACTTGCTGGGACAGACGTGAGTGCTATTTTCACAGTGTATGGCATTGGGAGAGCAACAGTGACTTTCCTTACCAGAAAACAACTCTTGCTCGTAGGACCAAAAACTGCATGTGATTCAACTCCATTTAGGACTGGGAAACAAATGCTAGCTCGCCTTACAAGAAACACACTCTGCTTTTGAGAAAAGAGCACTCTTCTACTATGCTGTGTTTCCTATAGTGCCAGAAGAGTGAGCTTGCTCAGAACAAAAAAACTGTGCTTCCTAAACACACGGCCATATCTAGTTCAATTCTGCTTAGGAAACTGACAAGTACAGTAGATCCTCTTCAGTCCAATACACTGTACTTGCTGAGAAGAGACACCAGTGCTATTTGCCCTGTGTATGACAATGGGAGTGCAATAGTGACTCTTCTTACCAGAAAACAACTCTTGCTCATAGGACCAGAAACTGCATATGATTCAACTCCATTTAGGACTGGGAAACAAACGCTAGCTCGCCTTACAAGAAACAAGCTCTGCTTTTGAGAAAAGAGCACTCTTCTACTCTACTGTGTTTTCTGTAGGGCCAGAACAGTGAGCTTGCTCAGAACAAAAGAACTGTGCTTCCTACACACACAGCCATATCTAGTTCAATTCTGCTTAGGAAACTGACAAGAACAGTAGATCCTCCTCAGAACAATACACTGTACATGCTGGGAACAGACGCCAGTGCTATTTGCCCTGTGTATGACAATGGGAGCGCAATAGTGACTCTTTTGCCAGAAAACAACTCTTGCTTGTAGGACCAGAAACTGCATGTGATTCAACTACATTTAGGACTGGGAAACCAACGCTAGCTTGCCTTACAGGAAACAGACTCTGCTTTTGAGAAAAGAGTACTCTTCTAGTCTGCTGTGTTTCCTATGGGGTCCGAACAGTGAGCTAGCTCAGAACAAAAGAACTGTGCTTCCTACACACACGGGCCATATCTAGTACAACTCTGCTTAGGAAACTTACAAGAACAGTAGCTCCTCTTCAGTCCAATACACTGTACTTGCTGGGAACAGACGCCAGTGCTATTTGCCCTGTGTATGACAATGGGAGCGCAAAAGTGACTCTTTTGCCAGAAAACAACTCTTGCTCGTAGGACCAGAAACTGCATGTGATCAACTCGATTTAGGACTGGGAAAGGAATGCTAGCTCGCCTTACAGGAAACACACCTGATTTTGAGTAAAGAGTACTCTTCTATTCTACTGTGTTTTCTATGGGGTCCGAACAGTGAGCTTGCTCAGAGCAAAAGAACTGTGCTTCCTACACACACGGCCATATCTTGTTCAACTCTGCTTAGGAAACTGACAAGAACAGTAGCTCCGCTTCAGTCCAATACACTGTACTTGCTGGGAACAGACGCGAGTGCTATTTGCACAGTGTATGGCAATGGGAGAGTAATAGTGACTCTTCTTACGAGGAAACACATCTTGCTCGTAGGACCAGAAACTGCATGTGATTAAACTCCATTTAGGACTGGTAAACAAACGCTAGCTCGCCTTACAAGAAACAAACTCTGCTTTTGAGAAAAGAGCACTCTTCTACTCTACTGTGTTTCCTATAGGGTCCAAACAGTGAGCTTGCTCAGAACAAAAGAACTGTGCTTCCTACACACACGGGCCATATCTAGTTCAACTCTGCTTAGGAAACTCACGAGAACAGTAGCTCATCTTCAAAACAATACACTGTACTTGCTGGGAACAGACGCGAGTGCTATTTGCACTGTGTATTGCAATGGGAGCACAATAGTGACTCTTCTTACCAGAAAACAACTCTTGCTCGTAGGACCAGAAACTGCATGGGATTCAACTCCATTTAGGACTGGGAAAAAAACGCTAGCTCGCCTTTCAAGAAACAAACTCTGCTTTTGAGAAAAGAGCACTCTTCTACTCTACTGTGTTTCCTATAGGGCCAGAACTGTGAGCTTGCTCAGAACAAAAAAACTGTGCTTCCTAAACACACGGCCATATCTAGTTCAATTCTGCTTAGGAAACTGACAAGTACAGTAGCTTCTCTTCAGTCCAATACACTGTACTTGCTGGGAAGAGACACCAGTGCTATTTGCCCTGTGTATGACAATGGGAGCACAATAGTGACTCTTCTTACCAGAAAACAACTCTTGCTCGTAGGACCAGAAACTGCATGTGATTCAACTCCATTTAGGACTGGGAAACAAACGCTAGCTCGCCTTACAAGAAACAAACTCTGCTTTTGAGAAAAGAGCACTCTTCTACTCTACTGTGTTTTCTGTAGGGCCAGAACAGTGAGCTTGCTCAGAACAAAAGAACTGTGCTTCATACACACACAGCCATATCTAGTTCAATTCTGCTTAGGAAACTGACAAGAACAGTAGATCCTCCTCAGTACAATACACTGTAAATGCTGGGAACAGACGCCAGTGCTATTTGCCCTGTGTATGACAATGGGAGCGCAATAGTGACTCTCTTGCCAGAAAACAACTCTTGCTTGTAGGACCAGAAACTGCATGTGATTCAATTACATTTAGGACTGGGAAACCAACGCTAACTTGTCTTACAGGAAACACACTCTGCTTTTGAGAAAAGAGTACTCTTCTAGTCTACTGTGGTTTCTAGGTGGTCCGAACAGTGAGCTTGCTAAGAGCAAAAGAACTGTGCTTCCTACACACACAGGCATATCTAGTTCAACTCTGCTTAGGAAACTTACAAGAACAGTAGCTCCTCTTCAGTCCAATACACTGTACTTGCTGAGAACAGACGCGAGAGCTATATGCACTGTGTATGGCAATGGGAGAGTAATAGAGACTCTTCTTACCAGGAAACAACTCTTACTCGTAGGACCAAAAACTGCATGTGATTCAACTCCATTTAGGACTGGGAAACAAACACTAGCTCGCCTTACAAGAAACACACTCTGCTTTTGAGAAAAGAGCACTCTTCTTCTCTACGGTATTTCCTATATGGCCAGAACAGTGAGCATGCTCAGAACAAAAGAACTGTGCTTCTTACACACACGGCCATATCTAGATAAATTCTGCTTAGGAAACTGACAAGAACAGTAGCTCCTCTTCAGTCCAATACACTGTACATGCTGGGAACCGACACGAGTGCTATTTGCCCTGTGTATGACAATGGGAGCGCAATAGTGACTCTTCTTACCAGAAAACAACTCTTGATCGTAGGACCAGAAACTGCATGGGATTCAACTCCACTTCTGACTGGGAAACAAACACTAGCTCCCCTTAAAAGAAACACACTCTGCTTTTGGGAAAAGAGCACTCTTCTATTCTACTGTGTTTCCTATGGGATCCGAACAGTGAGCTTGCTGAGAACAAAAGAACTGTGCTTCTTACACACAAGGGCCATATCTAGTTCAACTCTGCTTAGGAAACTGACAAGATCAGTAGCTCCTCTTCAGTCCAATACACTGTACTTGCTGGGAACAGAGGCGAGTGCTATTTGCACTGTGTATGGCAAAGGGAGCGCAATAGTGACTTTCCTTACCAGAAAACAACTCTTGCTCGTAGGACCAGAAACTGCATGTGATTCAACTCCATTTAGGACTGAGAAACAAATGCTAGCTCGCCACAAGAAACACACTCTGCTTTTCAGAAAAGAGCACTCTTCTACCATACTGTGTTTCCTATGGGGTCCTAACAGTGAGCTTGCTCAGAACAAAAGAACTGTGCTTCCTACACACACGGGCCATATCTAGTTCAACTCTGCTTAGGATACTGACAAGAACAGTAGCTCCTCTTCAGTCCAATACACTGTACTTGCTGGAAGAGACACCAGTGCTATTTGCCCTGTGTATGACAATGGGAGCACAATAGTGACTCTTCTTACCAGAAAACAACTCTTGCTCATAGGACCAGAAACTGCATATGATTCAACTCCATTTAGGACTGGGAAACAAACACTAGCTCGCCTTACAAGAAACAAACTCTGCTTTTGAGAAAAGAGCACTCTTCTACTCTACTGTGTTTCCTGTAGGGAAAGAACAGTGAGCTTGCTCAGAACAAAAGAAGTGTGCTTCCTACACACACAGCCATATCTAGTTCAATTCTGCTTAGGAAACTGACAAGAACAGTAGATCCTCCTCAGTACAATACACTGTACATGCTGGGAACAGACGCCAGTGCTATTTGCCCTGTGTATGACAATGGGAGCGCAATAGTGACTCTTTTGCCAGAAAACAACTCTTGCTTGTAGGACCAGAAACTGCATGTGATTCAACTACATTTAGGACTGGGAAACGAACGCTAGCTTGCCTTACAGGAAACACACTCTGCTTTTGAGAAAAGAGTACTCTTCTAGTCTACTGTGTTTCCTATGGGATCCAAACAGTGAGCTTGCTGAGAACAAAAGAACTGTGCTTCTTACACACAAGGGCCATATCTAGTTCAACTCTGCATAGGAAACTGACAAGATCAGTAGCTCCTCTTCAGTCCAATACAATGTACTTGCTGGGAACAGAGGCGAGTGCTATTTGCACTGTGTATGGCAAAGGGAGCGCAATAGTGACTTTCCTTACCAGAAAACAACTCTTGCTCGTAGGACCAGAAACTGCATGTGATTCATCTCCATTTAGGACTGAGAAACAAATGCTAGCTCGCCGCAAGAAACACACTCTGCTTTTCAGAAAAGAGCACTCTTCTACTATACTGTGTTTCCTATGCGGTCCTAACAGTGAGCTTGCTCAGAACAAAAGAACTGTGCTTCCTACACACACGGGCCATATCTAGTTCAACTCTGCTTAGGAAACTGACAAGAACAGTAGCTCCTCTTCAGTCCAATACACTGTACTTGCTGGGACAGACGTGAGTGCTATTTTCACAGTGTATGGCATTGGGAGAGCAACAGTGACTTTCCTTACCAGAAAACAACTCTTGCTCGTAGGACCAAAAACTGCATGTGATTCAACTCCATTTAGGACTGGGAAACAAATGCTAGCTCGCCTTACAAGAAACACACTCTGCTTTTGAGAAAAGAGCACTCTTCTACTATACTGTGTTTCCTATAGTGCCAGAAGAGTGAGCTTGCTCAGAACAAAAAAACTGTGCTTCCTAAACACACGGCCATATCTAGTTCAATTCTGCTTAGGAAACTGACAAGTACAGTAGATCCTCTTCAGTCCAATACACTGTACTTGCTGAGAAGAGACACCAGTGCTATTTGCCCTGTGTATGACAATGCGAGCTCAATAGTGACTCTTCTTACCAGAAAACAACTCTTGCTCATAGGACCAGAAACTACATATGATTCAACTCCATTTAGGACTGGGAAACAAACGCTAGCTCGCCTTACAAGAAACAAACTCTGCTTTTGAGAAAAGAGCACTCTTCTACTCTACTGTGTTTTCTGTAGGGCCAGAAAAGTGAGCTTGCTCAGAACAAAAGAACTGTGCTTCCTACACACACAGCCATATCTAGTTCAATTCTGCTTAGGAAACTGACAAGAACAGTAGATCCTCCTCAGAACAATACACTGTACATGCTGGGAACAGACGCCAGTGCTATTTGCCCTGTGTATGACAATGGGAGCGCAATAGTGACTCTTTTGCCAGAAAACAACTCTTGCTTGTAGGACCAGAAACTGCATGTGATTCAACTACATTTAGGACTGGGAAACCAACGCTAGCTTGCCTTACAGGAAACACACTCTGCTTTTGAGAAAAGAGTACTCTTCTAGTCTGCTGTGTTTCCTATGGCGTCCGAACAGTGAGCTAGCTCAGAACAAAAGAACTGTGCTTCCTACACACACGGGCCATATCTAGTACAACTCTGCTTAGGAAACTTACAAGAACAGTAGCTCCTCTTCAGTCCAATACACTGTACTTGCTGGGAACAGACGCCAGTGCTATTTGCCCTGTGTATGACAATGGGAGCGCAAAAGTGACTCTTCTTACCAGAAAACAACTCTTGCTCGTAGGACCAGAAACTGCATGGGATTCAACTCCATTTAGGACTGGGAAAAAAACGCTAGCTCGCCTTTCAAGAAACAAACTCTGCTTTTGAGAAAAGAGCACTCTTCTACTCTACTGTGTTTCCTATAGGGCCAGAACTGTGAGCTTGCTCAGAAAAAAAGAACTGTGCTTCCTACAAACACGGGCCATATCTAGATCAAATCTGCTTAGGAAACTGACAAGAACAGTAGCTCCTCTTCAGTCCAATACCCTGTACTTGCTGGGAACAAACGCAAGTGCTGTTTCACTGTGTATGGCAAAGGGAGCACAATAGTGACTTACTTACCAGAAAACAAATCTTGCTCGTAGGACCAAAAATTGGATGTGATTCAACTCCATTTAGGACTGGGAAACAAATGTTAGCTCGTCTTACAAGAAACTCACTCTGCTTTTGAGAAAAGAGCACTCTCCTACTCTACTGTGTTTCTATGGGGTCTAAACAGTGAGCTTGGTAAGAACAAAAGAACTGTGCTTCCTACACACACGGGCCATATCTAGTTCAACTCTGCTTAGGAAACTGACAAGAACAGTAGCTCCTCTTCAGTCCAATACACGGTACTTGCTGGGAACAGACGCGAGTGCTATTTGCACTGTGTATGGCAATGGGAGCGCAAGAGTGATTCCTTACCAGAAAACAACTCTTGCTCGTACGACCAGAAACTGCATGTGATTCAACTCCATTTCTGACTGGGAAACAAACACTAGCTCTCCTTACAAGAAACACACTCTGCTTTTGAGAAAAGAGCACTCTTCTACTCTACTGTGTTTCCTATGGGGTCCGAACAGTGAGCTTGCTCAGAACAAAAAACTGTGCTTCCTATGTTCACGGGCCATATCGAGTTCGACTCTGCTTAGGAAACTGACAAGAACAGTAGCTCCTCTTCAGTCCAATACACTGTACTTGCTGGGAACAGACGCGAGTGCTATTTGCACTGTGTATGGCAATGGGATCACAATAGTGACTTTCCTTACAAGAAAACAAATCTTGCTCGTAAACCAAAAACTGCATGTGCTTCAACTCCATTTAGGACTGGGAAACAATTGCTAGCTCACCTTACAGGAAATACACTCTGATTTTGAGAAAAGAGCACATTCTACTCTACTGTGTTTCCTATAGGGCCAGAAGAGTGAGCTTGCTCATAACAAAAGAACTTTGCTTCCTACACACGGGCCATGTCTAGTTCAATTCTGCTTAGGAAACTGACAAGAACAGTAGATCCTCTTCAGTCCAATACATTGCACATGCTGCTAACAGACGCTAGTGCTATTTGCCCTGTGTATGACAATGGGAACTCAAAGGTGACTCTTCTTAGCATAAAACAACTCTTGCTCGTAGGACCAGAAACTGCATGTGGTTCAACTCCATTTAGGACTGGGAAACAAACACTAGTTCGCCTTACAAGAAACACACTCTGCTTTTGAGAAAAGAGCACTCTTCTACTCTACTGTGTTTCCTATGGGGTCCGAACAGTGAGCTAGCTCAGAACAAAAGAACTGTGCTTCCTACACACACTGGCCATATCTAGTACAACTCTGCTTAGGAAACTTACAAGAACAGTAGCTCCTCTTCAGTCCAATACACTGTACATGCTGGGAACAGACGCCAGTGCTATTTGCCCTGTGTATGACAATGGGAGCGCAATAGTTACTCTTTTGCCAGAACACAACTCTTGCTCGTAGGACCAGAAACTGCATGAGATCAACTCCATTTAGGACTGGGAAAGGAATGCTAGCTCGCCTTACAGGAAACACTCTTTGATTTTGAGTAAAGAGTACTCTTCTATTCTACTGTGTTTTCTATGGGGTCCGAACAGTGAGCTTGCTCAGAACAAAAGAACTGTGCTTCCTACACACGGGCATATCTTGTTCAACTCTGCTTAGGAAACTGACAAGAACAGTAGCTCCTCTTCAGTCCAATACACTGTACTTGCTGGGAACAGACGCGAGTGCTATATGCAATGTGTATGGCAATGGGAGAGTAATAGTGACTCTTCTTAGGAGGAAACAACTCTTGCTCGTAGGACCAGAAACTGCATGTGATTAAACTATATTTAGGACTGAGAAAGAAACGCTAGCTCGCCTTACAAGAAACAAACTCTGCTTTTGAGAAAAGAGCACACTTCTACTCTACTGTGTTTCCTATAGTGTCCAAACAGTGAGCTTGCTCAGAACAAAAGAACTGTGCTTCCTACACACACGGGCCATATATAGTTCAACTCTGCTTAGGAAACTCACGAGAACAGTAGCTCCTCTTCAGTCCAATACACTGTACTTGCTGGAACAGACGCGAGTGCTATTTTCACAGTGTATGGCATTGGGAGTGCAACAGTGACTTTCCATACCAGAAAACAACTCTTGCTCGTAGGACCAAAAACTGCATGTGATTCAACTCCATTTAGGACTGGGAAACAAACCCTAGCTCGCCTTACAGGAAACACACTCTGCTTTTGAGAAAAGAGCACTCTTCTACTATACTGTGTTTCCTATAGTGCCAGAAAAGTGAGCTTGCTCAGAACAAAAAAACTGTGCTTCCTAAACACACGGCCATATCTAGTTCAATTCTGCTTAGGAAACTGACAAGTACAGTAGATCCTTTTCAGTCCAATACACTGTACTTGCTGGGAAGAGACACCAGTGCTATTTGCCCTAGGTATGACAATGGGAGCACAATAGTGACTCTTCTTACCAGAAAACAACTCTTGCTCGTAGGACCAGAAACTGCATGTGATTCAACTCCATTTAGGACTGGGAAACAAATGCTAGCTCGCCTTACAAGAAACAAACTCTGCTTTTGAGAAAAGAGCACTCTTCTACTCTACTGTGTTTTCTGTAGGGCCAGAACAGTGAGCTTGCTCAGAACAAAAGAACTGTGCTTCATACACACACAGCCATATCTAGTTCAATTCTGCTTAGGAAACTGACAAGAACAGTAGATCCTCCTCAGTACAATACACTGTAAATGCTGGGAACAGACGCCAGTGCTATTTGCCCTGTGTATGACAATGGGAGCGCAATAGTGACTCTCTTGCCAGAAAACAACTCTTGCTTGTAGGACCAGAAACTGCATGTGATTCAATTACATTTAGGACTGGGAAACCAACGCTAGCTTGCCTTACAGGAAACACACTCTGCTTTTGAGAAAAGAGTACTCTTCTAGTCTACTGTGGTTTCTATGGGGTCCGAACAGTGAGCTTGCTAAGAGCAAAAGAACTGTGCTTCCTACACACACAGACATATCTAGTTCAACTCTGCTTAGGAAACTGACAAGAACAGTAGCTACGCTTCAGTCCAATACACTGTACTTGCTGAGAACAGACGCGAGAGCTATTTGCACTGTGTATGGCAATGGGAGAGTAATAGAGACTCTTCTTACCAGGAAACAACTCTTGTTCGTAGGACTGAAACTGCATGTGATTCAACTCCATTTAAGACTGGGAAACAAACACTAGCTCGCCTTACAAGAAACACACTCTGCTTTTGAGAAAAGAGCACTCTTCTACTCTACTGTGTTTCCTATGGGGTCCAAACAGTGAGCTTCCTCAGAACAAAAGAACTGTGCTTCCTACTCACACGGGCCATATCTAGATTAACTCTGCTTAGGAAACTGACAAGAACAGTAGCTCCTCTTCAGAACAATACACTGTACTTGCTGGGAACAGACACGAGTGCTATTTGCCCTGTGTATGGCAAAGGGAGTGCAATAGTGACTTTCCTTACCAGAAAACAACTCTTGCTCCTAGGACCAAAAACCGCATGTGATTCAACTCCATTTAGGACTGGGAAACAAACGCTAGCTCGCCTTACAAGAAACAAACTCTGCTTTTGAGAAAAGAGCAGTTTTCTACTGTACTGTGTTTCCTATACTGCCAGAACAGTGAGCTTGCTCAGAACAAAAGTACTGTGCTTCCTACACACACGGCCATATTTCATTCAATTCTACTTAGGAAACTGAGAAGAAAAGTAGATCCTCTTCAGTGCAATACATTGTTCATGCTGGGAAAAGACGCAAGTGCTATTTGCCCTGTGTATGACAATGGGAGCACAATAGTGACTCTTCTTACCAGAAAACAACTCTTGCTCGTAGGACCAGAAACTGCATGTGATTCAACTCCACTTCTGACTGGGAAACAAACACTAGCTCCCCTTACAAGAAACACACTCAGCTTTTGAGAAAAGAGCACTCTTCTATTCTACTGTGTTTTTTATGGGGTCCGAACAGTGAGCTTACTGAGAACAAAGAACTGTGCTTCCTACACACAAGGGCCATATATAGTTCAACTCTGCTTAGGAAACTGACAAGATCAGTAGCTCCTCTTCAGTCCAATACACTGTACTTGCTGGGAACAGAAGTGAGTGCTATTTGCACTGTGCGTGGCAATGGGAGCACAATAGTGACTTTCCCTACCAGAACACAACTCTTGCTCATAGGACCAGAAACTGCATGTGACTCAACTCAATTTACGACTGGGAAACAAACACTAGCTCGCCTTACAAGAAACACACTCTGCTTTTGAGAAAAGAGCACTCTTCTACTCTATTGTGTTTCCTATAGGGCCAGAACAGAGAGCTTGCTCAGAACAAAAGAACTGTGCTTCCTAGACACACGGGCCATGTCTAGTTCAATTCTGCTTAGGAAACTGACAAGAACAGTAGGTCCTCTTCAGTACAACACACTGTACATGCTGCTAACAGACGCTAGTGCTATTTGCCCTGTGTATGACAATGGGAGCGCAATAGTGACTCTTCTTATCAGAAAACAACTCTTGCTTGTAGGACCAGAAACTGCATGTGAATCAACTCCATTTAGGACTGGGAAACAAACACTAGCTCGCCTTACAAGAAACACACTCTGCTTTTGAGAAAAGAGCACTCTTCTACTCTACTTTTTTTCCTATGGGGTCCGAACAGTGAGCTTGCTCAGAACAAAAGAACTGGGCTTCCTAAAGACACAGGCCATAACTAGTTCAACTCTGCGTAGGAAACTGACAAGATCAATAGCTCCTCTTCAGTCCAATACACTGTACTTGCTGGGAACAGACACGAGTGCTATTTGCACTGTCTATGGCAATGGGAGCACAATGGTGACTTTCCTTACCAGAAAACAACTCTTGCTCGTAGGACCAGAAACTGCATGTGGTTCAACTCCATTTAGGACTGGGAAACAAACGCTAGCTCGCCTTAGAGAAACACACTCTGCTTCGGAGAAAAAAGCACTCTTCTACTCTACTGTGTTTCCTATGGAGTCCGAACAGTGAGCTTGCTTTGAACAAAAGAACTGTGCTTCCTACACACACGGGCCATTTCTAGTTCAACTCTACTTAGGAAACTGACAAGAACAGTAGCTCTTCTTCAGTCCAATATACTGTACTAGCTGGGAACAGAAGCGAGTGTTTTTTGCACTGTGTATGGCAAAGGGAGAGCAATAGTGACTTTACTTACCAGAACAAAACTCTTGCTCGTAGGACCGAAAACTGCATGTGATTCAACTCCATTTAGAACTGGGAAATAAACGCTAGCTCGCCTTACAAGAAACAAACTCTGCTTTTGAGAAAAGAGCACTCTTCTACTCTACGGTGTTTCCTATATGGCCAGAACAGTGAGCTTGCTCAGAACAAAAGAACTGTGCTTCCTACACACACGGCCATATCTAGATAAATTCTGCTTAGGAAACTGACAAGAACAGTAGCTCCTCTTCAGTCCAATACACTGTACATGCTGGGAACCGACACAAGTGCTATTTGCCCTGTGTATGACAATGGGAGCGCAATAGTGACTCTTCTTACCAGAAAACAACTCTTGATCGTAGGACCAGAAACTGCATGGGATTCAACTCCACTTCTGACTGGGAAACAAACACTAGCTCCCCCTACAAGAAACACACTCTGCTTTTGGGAAAAGAGCACTCTTCTATTCTACTGTGTTTCCTATGGGATCCGAACAGTGAGCTTGCTGAGAACAAAAGAACTGTGCTTCTTACACACAAGGGCCATATCTAGTTCACCTCTGCTTAGGAAACTGACAAGATCAGTAGCTCCTCTTCAGTCCAATACACGGTACTTGCTGGGAACAGACGCGAGTGCTATTTTCACAGTGTATGGCATTGGGAGTGCAACAGTGACTTTCCTTACCAGAAAACAACTCTTGCTCGTAGGACCAAAAACTGCATGTGATTCATCTCCATTTAGGACTGGGAAACAAACGCTAGCTCGCCTTACAAGAAACAAACTCTGCTTTTGAGAAAAGAGCACTCTTCTAATCTACTGTGTTTCCTGTAGGGACAGAACAGTGAGCTTGCTCAGAACATAAGAACTGTGCTTCCTACACACACGGGCCATATCTAGTTCAACTCTGCTTAGGAAACTGACAAGAACAGTAGCTCCTTTTCAGTCCAATACACTGTACTTGCTGGGAACAGACGCGAGTGCTATTTTCACAGTGTATGGCATTGGGAGAGCAACAGTGACTTTCCTTACCAGAAAACAACTCTTGCTTTAGGACCAAAAACTGCATGTGATTCAACTCCATTTAGGACTGGGAAACAAATGCTAGCTCGCCTTACAAGAAACACACTCTGCTTTTGAGAAAAGAGCACTCTTCTACTATACTGTGTTTCCTATAGTGCCAGAAGAGTGAGCTTGCTCAGAACAAAAAAACTGTGCTTCCTAAACACGCGGCCATATCTAGTTCACATCTGCTTAGGAAACTGAAAAGTACAGTAGATCCTCTTCAGTCCAACACACTGTACTTGCTGGGAAGAGACACCAGTGCTATTTGCCCTGTGTATGACAATGGGAGCTCAATAGTGACTCTTCTTACCAGAAAACAACTCTTGCTCGTAGGACCAGAAACTGCATATGATTCAACTCCATTTAGGACTGGGAAACAAACGCAAGCTCGCCTTACAAGAAACAAACTCTGCTTTTGAGAAAAGAGCACTCTTCTAATCTACTGTGTTTTCTGTAGGGATAGAACAGTGAGTTGCTCAGAACAAAAGAACTGTGCTTCCTACACACACAGCCATATCTAGTTCAATTCTGCTTAGGAAACTGACAAGAACAGTAGATCCTCCTCAGAACAATACACTGTACATGCTGGGAACAGACGCCAGTGCTATTTGCCCTGTGTATGACAATGGGAGCACAAAAGTGACTCTTTTGCCAGAAAACAACTCTTGCTCGTAGGACCAGAAACTGTATGTGATCAACTCCATTTAGGACTGGGAAAGGAATGCTAGCTCGCCTTACAGGAAACACACCTGATTTTGAGTAAAGAGTACTCTTCTATTCTACTGTGTTTTCTATGGGGTCCGAACAGTGAGCTTGCTCAGAGCAAAAGAACTGTGCTTCCTACACACACGGCCATATCTTGTTCAACTCTGCTTAGGAAACTGACAAGAACAGTAGCTCCACTTCAGTCCAATACACTGTACTTGCTGGGAACAGACGCGAGTGCTATTTGCACAGTGTATGGCAATGGGAGAGTAATAGTGACTCTTCTTACGAGGAAACAACTCTTGCTCATAGGACCAGAAACTGCATGTGATTAAACTCCATTTAGGACTGGGAAACAAACGCTAGCTCGCCTTACAAGAAACAAACTCTGCTTTTGAGAAAAGAGCACTCTTCTACTCTACTGTGTTTCCTATAGGGTCCAAACAGTGAGCTTGCTCAGAACAAAAGAACTGTGCTTCCTACACACACGGGCCATATCTAGTTCAACTCTGCTTAGGAAACTCACGAGAACAGTAGCTCATCTTCAAAACAATACACTGTACTTGCTGGGAACAGACGCGAGTGCTATTTGCACTGTGTATTGCAATGGGAGCGCAATAGTGACTCTTCTTACCAGAAAACAACTCTTGCTCATAGGAACAGAAACCGCATGGGATTATACTCCATTTCTGACTGGGCAACATACCCTAGCTCGCCTTACAAGAAACACTCTCTGCTTTTGCGAAAAGAGCACTCTTCTACTCTACTGTGTTTCCTATAGGGCAGAACATTGAGCTTCCTCAGAACAAAAGAAGTGTGCTTCCTACACACACGGGCCATATCTAGGTAAACTCTGCAAAGCAAACTGACAAGGACAGTAGCTCCTCTTCAGTCCAATACACTGTAAATGCTGGGAACAGACGCCAGTGCTATTTGTCCTGTGTATGACAATGGGAGCCCAATAGTGACTCTTCTTACCAGAAAACAACTCTTGCTCGTAGGAACAGAAACTTCATGGGATTCAACTCAATTTATGACTGGGAAACAAACGCTAGCTCGCCTTACAAGAAACACACTCTGCTTTTTAGAAAAGGGCACTCTTCTACTCTACAGGGTTTCCTATGGGGTCCGAACAGTGAGCTTGGTCAGAACAAAAGAACTGTGCTACCTACACACGGGCCATATCTAGTTCAACTCTGCTTAGGATACTGACAAGAACAGTAGCTTCTCTTCAGTCCAATACACTGTACATGCTGGGAACAGACGCGAGTGCTATTTGCACTGTGTATGGCAAAGGGAGCGCAATAGTGACTTTCCTTACCAGAAAACAACTCTTGCTCCTAGGACCAGAAAATGCATGTGATTCATCTTCATTTAGGACTGAGAAACAAATGCTAGCTCGCCACAAGAAACACACTCTGCTTTTCAGAAAAGAGCACTCTTCTACTATACTGTGTTTCCTATGGGGTCCTAACAGTGAGCTTGCTCAAAACAAAACAACTGTGCTTCCTACACACACGGGCCATATCTAGTTCAACTCTGCTTAGGAAACTGACAAGAACAGTAGCTCCGCTTCAGTCCAATACACTGTACTTGCTGAGAACAGACGCGAGAGCTATTTGCACTATGTATGGCAATGGGAGAGTAATAGAGACTCTTCTTACCAGGAAACAACTCTTGCTCGTAGGCTGAAACTGCATGTGATTCAACTCCATTTAGACTGGGAAACAAACGCTAGCTCGCCTTACAAGAAACACACTCTGCTTTTGAGAAGAGCACTCTTCTACTCTACTGTGTTTCTATGGGGTCCAAACAGTGAGCTTCCTCAGAACAAAAGAACTGTGCTTCCTACTCACACGGGCCATATCCAGATTAACTCTGCTTAGGAAACTGACAAGAACAGTAGCTCCTCTTCAGAACAATACACTGTACTTGCTGGGAACAGACGCGAGTGCTATTTGCCCTGTGTATGGCAAAGGGAGTGCAATAGTGACTTTCCTTACCAGAAAACAACTCTTGCTCCTAGGACCAAAAACCGCATGTGATTCAACTCCATTTAGGACTGGGAAACAAACGCTAGCTCGCCTTACAAGAAACAAACTCTGCTTTTGGAAAAGAGCAGTTTTCTACTGTACTGTGTTTCCTATAGTGCCAGAACAGTGAGCTTGCTCAGAACAAAAGTACTGTGCTTCCTACACACACAGCCATATCTCGTTCAATTCTACTTAGGAAACTGAGAAGAAAAGTAGATCCTCTTCAGTCCAATACATTGTACATGCTGGGAAAAGACGCCAGTGCTATTTGCCCTGTGTATGACAATGGGAGCACAATAGTGACTCTTCTTACCAGAACACAACTCTTGCTCATAGGACCAGAAACTGCATGTGACTCAACTCAATTTACGACTGGGAAACAAACACTAGCTCGCCTTACAAGAAACACACTCTGCTTTTGAGAAAAGAGCACTCTTCTACTCTATTGTGTTTCCTATAGGGCCAGAACAGAGAGCTTGCTCAGAACAAAAGAACTGTGCCTCCTAGACACACGGGCCATGTCTAGTTCAATTCTGCTTAGGAAACTGACAAGAACAGTAGGTCCTCTTCAGTACAATACACTGTACATGCTGCTAACAGACGCTAGTGCTATTTGCCCTGTGTATGACAATGGGAGCGCAATAGTGACTCTTCTTATCAGAAAACAACTCTTGCTTGTAGGACCAGAAACTGCATGTGAATCAACTCCATTTAGGACTGGGAAACAAACACTAGCTCGCCTTACAAGAAACACACTCTGCTTTTGAGAAAAGAGCACTCTTCTACTCTACTTTTTTTCCTATGGGGTCCAAACAGTGAGCTTGCTCAGAACAAAAGAACTGTGCTTCCTACAGACACAGGCCATAGCTAGTTCAACTCTGCGTAGGAAACTGACAAGATCAATAGCTCCTCTTCAGTCCAATACACTGTACTTGCTGGGAACAGACGCGAGTGCTATTTGCACTGTCTATGGCAATGGGAGCGCAATGGTGACTTTCCTTACCAGAAAACAACTCTTGCTCGTAGGACCAGAAACTGCATGTGATTCAACTCCATTTACGACTGGGAAACAAACGCTAGCTCGCCTTAGAGAAACACACTCTGCTTCAGAGAAAAAAGCACTCTTCTACTCTACTGTGTTTCCTATGTAGTCCGAACAGTGAGCTTGCTTTGAACAAAAGAACTGTGCTTCCTACACACACTGGCCATTTCTAGTTCAACTCTACTTAGGAAACTGACAAGAACAGTAGCTCTTCTTCAGTCCAATACACTGTACTAGCTGGGAACAGAAGCGAGTGCTATTTGCACTGTGTATGGCAAAGGGAGAGCAATAGTGACTTTCCTTACCAGAAAACAACTCTTGCTCGTAGGACCAAAAACTGCATGTGATTCAACTCCTTTTAGGACTGGGAAACAAACGCTAGCTTGCCTTACAAGAAACACACTCTGCTGTTGAGAAAAGAGCACTCTTCTACTCTACTTTTTTTCCTATGTGGTCTGAACAGTGAGCTTGCTCAGAACAAAAGAACTGTGCTTCCTACATACACGGGCCATATCTAGTTCAACTCTGCTTAGGAAACTGACAAGATCAGTAGCTCCTCTTCAGTCCAATACACTGTACTTGCTGGGAACAGACGTGAGTGCTTTTGCACTGTGTATGGCAATGGGAGCGCAATAGTGACTTTCCTTACCAGAACACAACTCTTGCTCGTAGGACCGAAAACTGCATGTGATTCAACTCCATTTAGAACTGGGAAATAAACGCTAGCTCGCCTTACAAGAAACAGACTCTGCTTTTGAGAAAAGAGCACTCTTCTACTCTACTGTGTTTCCTATATGGCCAGAACAGTGAGCTTGCTCAGAACAAAAGAACTGTGCTTCCTACACACACGGCCATATCTAGATAAATTCTGCTTAGGAAACTGACAAGAACAGTAGCTCTTCTTCAGTCCAATACACTGTACATGCTGGGAACAGACACCAGTGCTATTTGCCCTGTGTATGACAATGGGAGCACAATAGTGACTCTTCTTACCAGAAAACAACTCTTGCTCGTAGAACCAGAAACTGCATGGGATTCAACTCCACTTCTGACTGGGAAACAAACACTAGCTCCCCTTACAAGAAACACACTCTGCTTTTGAGAAAAGAGCACTCTTCTATTCTACTGTGTTTCCTATGGGATCCGAACAGTGAGCTTGCTGAGAACAAAAGAACTGTGCTTCTTACACACAAGGGCCATATCTAGTTCAACTCTGCTTAGGAAACTGACAAGATCAGTAGCTCCTCTTCAGTCCAATACACTGTACTTGCTGGGAAAAGAGGCGAGTGCTATTTGGACTGTGTATGGAAAAGGGAGCGCAATAGTGACTTTCCTTACCAGAAAACAACTCTTGCTCGTAGGACCAGAAACTGCATGTGTTTCATCTCCACTTAGGACTGGAAACAAATGCTAGCTCGCCACAAGAAACACACTCTGCTTTTCAGAAAAGAGCACTCTTCTACTATACTGTGTTTCCTATGGGGTCCTAACAGTGAGCTTGCTCAGAACAAAAGAACTGTGCTTCCTACACACACGGGCCATATCTAGTTCAACTCTGCTCTAGGAAACTGACAAGAACAGTAGCTCCTCTTCAGTCCAATACACTGTACTTGCTGGGAACAGACGCGAGTGCTATTTTCACAGTGTATGGCATTGGGAGTGCAACAGTGACTTTCCTTACCAGAAAACAACTCTTGCTCGTAGGACCAAAAACTTCATGTGATTCAACTCCATTTAAGACTGGGAAACAAACCCTAGCTCGCCTTACAAGAAACACACTCTGCTTTTGAGAAAAGAGCACTCTTCTACTCTACTGTGTTTCCTATAGTGCCAGAAGAGTGAGCTTGCTCAGAACAAAAAAACTGTGCTTTCTAAACACACGGCCATATCTAGTTCAATTCTGCTTAGGAAACTGACAAGTACAGTAGATCCTCTTCAGTCCAATACACTGTACTTGCTGGGAAGAGACACCACTGCTATTTGCCCTGTGTATGACAATGGGAGCACAATAGTGACTCTTCTTACCAGAAAACAACTCTTGCTTGTAGGACCAGAAACTGCATGTGATTCAACTACATTTAGGACTGGGAAACGAACCCTAGCTTGCCTTACAGGAAACACACTCTGCTTTTGAGAAAAGAGTACTCTTCTAGTCTAATGTGTTTTCTATGGGGTCCGAACAGTGAGCTTGCTAAGAGCAAAAGTACTGTGCTTCCTACACACACAGGCTTATCTAGTTCAACTTTGCTTAGGAAAATGACAAGAACAGTAGCTCCGCTTCAGTCCAATACACTGTACTTGCTGAGAACATACGCGAGAGCTATTTGCACTGTGTATGGCAATGTTAGAGTAATAGAGACTCTTCTTACCAGGAAACAACTCTTGCTTGTAGGACTGAAACTGCATGTGATTCAACTCCCTTTAGGACTGGGAAACAAACGCTAGCTCGCCTTACAAGAAACACACTCTGATTTTGAGAAAAGAGCACTCTTCTACTCTACTGTGTTTCCTATGGGGTCCAAACAGTGAGCTTCCTCAGAACAAAAGAACTGTGCTTCCTAAACACACGGGCCATATCTAGATAAACTCTGCTTAGGAAACTGACAAGAACAGTAGCTCCTCTTCAGAACAATACACTGTACTTGCTGGGAAGAGTCGCGAGTGCTATTTGCCCTGTGTATGGCAAAGGGAGTGCAATAGTGACTTTCCTTACCAGAAAACAACTCTTGCTCCTAGGACCAAAAACCGCATGTGATTCAACTCCATTTAGGACTGGGAAACAAACGCTAGCTCGCCTTACAAGAAACAAACTCTGCTTTTGAGAAAAGAGCAGTTTTCTACTCTACTGTGTTTCCTATAGTGCCAGAACAGTGAGCTTGCTCAGAACAAAAGTACTGTGCTTCCTACACACACGGCCATATCTCGTTCAATTCTACTTAGGAAACTGAGAAGAAAAGTAGATCCTCTTCAGTCCAATACATTGTACATACTGGGAAAAGACGCCAGTGCTATTTGCCCTGTGTATGGCAAAGGGAGTGCAATAGTGACTTTCCTTACCAGAAAACAACTCTTGCTCCTAGGACCAAAACCCGCATGTGATTCAACTCCATTTAGGACTGGGAAACAAACGCTAGCTCGCCTTACAAGAAACAAACTCTGCTTTTGAGAAAAGAGCAGTTTTCTACTGTACTGTGTTTCCTATAGTGCCAGAACAGTGAGCTTGCTCAGAACAAAAGTACTGTGCTTCCTACACACACGGCCATATTGCATTCAATTCTACTTAGGAAACTGAGAAGAAAAGTAGATCCTCTTCAGTCCAATACATTGTACATGCTGGGAAAAGACGCCAGTGCTATTTGCCCTGTGTATGACAATTGGAGCACAATAGTGACTCTTCTTACCAGAAAAAAACTCTTGCTCGTAGGACCAGAAACTGCATGTGATTCAACTCCACTTCTGACTGGGAAACAAACACTACCTCCCCTTATAAGAAACGCACTCAGCTTTTGAGAAAAGAGCACTCTTCTATTCTACTGTGTTTCCTATGGGGTCTGAACAGTGAGCTTGCTGAGAACAAAGAACTGTGCTTCCTACACACAAGGGCCATATATAGTTCAACTCTGCTTAGGAAACTGACAAGATCAGTAGCTCCTCTTCAGTCCAATACTCTGTACTTGCTAAGAACAGACGTGAGTGCTATTTGCACTGTGTGTGGCAATGGGAGCACAATAGTGACTTTCCTTACCAGAACACATCTCTTGCTCATAGGACCAGAAACTGCATGTGACTCAATTCAATTTACGACTGGGAAACAAACACTAGCTTGCCTTACAAGAAACACACTCTGCTTTTGAGAAAAGAGCACTCTTTTACTCTATTGTATTTCCTATAGGGCCAGAACAGAGTGCTTGCTCAGAACAAAAGAACTGTGCTTGCTAGACACACGGGCCATGTCTAGTTCAATTCTGCTTAGGAAAGTGACAAGAACAGTAGGTCCTCTTCAGTACAATACACTGTACATGCTGCTAACAGACGCTAGTGCTATTTGCCCTGTGTATGACAATGGGAGCGCAATAGTGACTCTTCTTATCACAAAACAACTCTTGCTTGTAGGACCAGAAACTGTATGTGAATCAACTCCATTTAGGACTGGGAAACAAACACTAGACTGCCTTACAAGAAACACACTCTGCTTTTGAGAAAAGAGCACTCTTCTACTACACTTTTTTTCCTATGGGGTCCGAACAGTGAGCTTGCTCAGAACAAAAGAACTGTGCTTCCTACAGACACAGGCCATAACTAGTTCAACTCTGCGTAGGAAACTGACAAGATCAATAGCTCCTCTTCAGTCCAATACACTGTACTTGCTGGAAACAGACGCGAGTGCTCTTTGCACTGTGTGTGGCAATGGGAGCACAATAGTGACTTTCCTTACCAGAACACAACTCTTCCTCATAGGACCAGAAACTGCATGTGATTCAACTCAATTTAGGACTGGGAAACAAACACTAGCTCGCCTTATAAGAAACACACTCTGCTTTTGTTAAAAGAGCACTCTTCTACTCTACTGTGTTTCCTATGGGGTCCGAACAGTGAGCTTGCTCAGAACAAAAGAACTGTGCTTCCTACACACACGGCCATATCTAGATCAATTCTGGTTAGGAAACTGACAAGAAGAGTTGCTCCTCTTCAGTCCAATACACTGTACATGCTGGGAAACGACACCAGTGCTATTTGCCCTGTGTATGACAATGGGAGCACAATAGTGACTCTTCTTACCAGAAAACAACTCTTTCTCATAGGACCAGAAACTACATGTGATTCAACTCCATTTAGGACTGGGAAACAAACCCTAGCCCGCCTTACAAGAAACACACTCTGCTTTTCAGAAAAGAGCACTCTTCTACTATACTTTTTTTCCTATGGGGTCTGAACAGTGAGCTTGCTCAGAACAAAAGAACTGTGCTTCCTACATACACGGGCCATATCCAGTTCAACTCTGCTTAGGAAACTGACAAGATCAGTAGCTCCTCTTCAGTCCAATACACTGTACTTGCTGGAACAGACGCGAGAGCTATTTGCACTGTCTACGGCAATGGGAGCGCAATAGTGACTTTCCTTACCAGAAAACAACTCTTGCTCGTAGGAACAGAAACTGCATGGGATTCAACTCCATTTAGGACTGGGAAACAAACCCTAGCTCGCCTTACAAGAAACACATTCTGCTTTTGCGAAAAGAGCACTCTTCTACTCTACTGTGTTTCCTATAGGGCCAGAACAGTGAGCTTGCTCAGAACAAAAGAACTGTGCTTCCTACACACACGGGCCATATCTAGTTCAACTCTGCTTAGCAAACTGACAAGGATAGTCGCTCCTGTTCAGTCCAATACAGTGTAAATGCTGGGAACAGTCGCCAATGCTATTTGCCCTGTGTATGACAATGGGAGCGCAATAGTGACTCTTCTTTCTAGAAAACAACTCTTGCTTGTAGGACCAAAAACTGCATGTGATTCAACTCCTTTTAGGACTGGGAAACAAACTCTAGCTTGCCTTACTAGAAACACACTCTGCTTTTCAGAAAAGAGCACTCTTCTACTCTACTGTGTTTCCTATGGGGTCTGAACAGTGAGCTTGCTCAGAACAAAAGAACTGTGCTTCCTGCACACACGGTCCGTATCTAGTTCAACTCTGTTTAGGAAACTGACAAGGACAGTAGTTCCTCTTCAGTCCAATACACTGTACTTGCTGGGAACAGACGCGAGTGCTATTTGCACTGTGTATTGCAATGGGAGCACAATAGTGACTCTTCTTACCAGAAAACAACTCTTGCTCGTAGGACCAGAAACTGCATGGGATTCAACTCCATTTAGGACTGGGAAAAAAACGCTAGCTCGCCTTTCAAGAAACAAACTCTGCTTTTGAGAAAAGAGCACTCTTCTACTCTACTGTGTTTCCTATAGGGCCAGAACTGTGAGCTTGCTCAGAACAAAAGAACTGTGCTTCCTACACACACAGCCATATCTAGTTCAATTCTGCCTAGGAAACTGACAAGAACAGTAGATCCTCTTCAGTCCAATACACTGTACATGCTGGGAACAGATGCCAGTGCTATTTGCCCTGTGTATGGCAATGGGAGCACAATAGTGACTCTTCTTACCAGAAAACAACTCTTGTTCGTAGAACCAGAAACTGCATGGGATTCAAATCCATTTAGGATTGGGAAACAAACGCTAGCTAGCCTTACAAGAAACACACTCTGCATTTGAGAAAAGAGCACTCATCAACTCTACTGTGTTTCCTATGGGGTCCGAACAGTGAGCTTGCTCAGAAAAAAAGAACTGGGCTTCCTACACACACGGGCCATATCTAGATCAAATCTGCTTAGGAAACTGACAAGAACAGTAGCTCCTCTTCAGTCCAATACCCTGTACTTGCTGGAAACAAACGCAAGTGCTGTTTCACTGTGTATGGCAATGGGAGCACAATAGTGACTTACTTACCAGAAAACAACTCTTGCTCGTAGGACCAAAAATTGGATGTGATTCAACTCCATTTAGGACTGGGAAACAAACGTTAGCTCGCATTACAAGAAACACACTCTGCTTTTGAGAAAAGAGCACTCTTCTACTCTACTGTGTTTCCTATGGGGTCTGAAAAGTGAGCTTGCTCAGAACAAAAGAACATTGCTTCCTACACACACGGGGCATATCTAGTTCAACTCTGCTTAGGAAAATGACAAGTACAATAGCTCCTCTTCAGTCCAATACACTGCACTTGGTGGGAACAGACACGAGTGCTATTTGCACTGTATATTGCAATAGGAGCGCAATAGTGACTCTTCTTATCAGAAAACAACTCTTGCTCGTAGGACCAGAAACTGCATGGGATTCAATTCCATTTCTGACTGGGAAACAAACGCTAGCTCGTCTTACAAGAAACTCACTCTGCTTTTGAGAAAAGAGCACTCTCCTACTCTACTGTGTTTCCTATGGGGTCTAAACAGTGAGCTTGGTAAGAAAAAAGAACTGTGCTTCCTACACACACGGGCCATATCTAGTTCAACTCTGCTTAGGAAACTGACAAGAACAGTAGCTCCTCTTCAGTCCAATACACGGTATTTGCTGGGAACAGACGCGAGTGCTTTTTGCACTGTGTATGGCAATGGGAGCGCAAGAGTGATTCCTTACCAGAAAACAACTCTTGCTCGTAGGACCAGAAACTGCATGTGATTCAACTCCATTTCTGACTGGGAAACAAACACTAGCTCTCCTTACAAGAAACAAACTCTGCTTTTGAGAAACGATCACTCTTCTACTCTACTTTTTTTCCTATGGGTTCTGAACAGTGAGCTTGCTCAGAACAAAAGAACTGTGCTTCCTACATACACGGGCCATATCTAGTTCAACTCTGCTTAGGAAACTGACAAGATCAGTAGCTCCTCTTCAGTCCAATACACTGTACTTGCTGGGAACAGACGTGAGTGCTATTTTCACTGTGTATGGCAATGGGAGCGCAATAGTGACATTCCTTACCAGAAAACAACTGTTGCTCGTAAACCAAAAACTGCATGTGATTCAACTCCATTTAGGACTGGGAAACAAACACTAGCTCGCCTTAAAAGAAACACACTCTGCTTTTGAGAAAAGAGCACTCTTGTACTCTACTGTGTTTCCTATGGAGTCTGAACAGTGAGCTTGCTTTGAACAAAAGAACTGTGCTTCCTACATACACGGGCCATATCTAGTTCAACTCTACTTAGGAAACTGACAAGAACAGTAGCTCCTCTTCAGTCCAATACACTGGACTAGCTGGGAACAGACGCGAGTGATATTTGCACTGTGTATGGCAAAGGGAGCCCAATAGTGACTTTCCTTACCAGAAAACAACTCTTGCTCATAGGACCAAAAACTGCATGTGTCTCAACTCCTTTTAGGACTGGGAAACAAATGCTAGCTCGCCTTACAAGAAATACACTCTGCTTTTGAGAAAAGAGCACTCTTCTACTCTACTGTGTTTCCTATATGGCCAGAACAGTGAGCTTGCTCAGAACAAAAGAACTGTGCTTCCTACACACAGGGCCATATCTAGATCAATTCTGCTTAGGAAACTGACAAGAACAGTAGATCCTCTTCAGTCCAATACACACTACAAGCTGGGAACAGACGCCAGTGCTATTTGCACTGTGTATGACAATGGGAGCGCAATAGTGTCTCTTTTACCAGAAAACAACTCTTGCTTGTAGGACCAGAAACTACATGATATTCAACTCCATTTAAGACTGGGAAACAAAGTCTAGCTCGCCTTAGAAGAAACACACTCTGCTTTTGAGTAAAGAGCACTGTTCTATTCTACTGTGTATCCTATGGGGTCCGAACAGGGAGCTTGCTCAGAACAAAAGAACTGTGCTTCCTACATACACGGGCCATATCTAGTTCAACTCTGTTAGGAAACTGACAAGATCAGTAGTTCCTCTCCAGTCCAATACACTGTACTTGCTGGGAACAGACATGAGTGCTATTTGCACTGTGTATGGCAATAGGAGCGCAATAGAGACTTTCCTTACCAGAAAACAACTCTTGCTCGTAAACCAAAAACTGCCTGTGATTCAACTCCATTTAGGACTTGGAAACAAACGCTACCTCGCCTTACAAGAAACACACTCTGCTTTTGAGAAAAGAGCACGCTTCTTCTCTACTGTGTTTCCTATGGGGTCAGAACAGTGAGCTTGCTCAGAACAAAAGAACTGTGCTTCCTACACACACGGGCCATATCTAGTTCAACTCTGCTTAGCAAACTGACAAGAAAAGAGCTCCTCTTCAGTCCAATACACTGTACTGTCTGGTAACAGACGCGAGTGCGATTTGCACTGTGTATGGTAATGGAAACTCAATAGTGACTTTCCTTACCAGAACACAACTCTTGCTCGTAGGACCGAAAACTGCATGTGATTCAACTCCATTTAGAACTGGGAAATAAACGCTAGCTCGCCTTACAAGAAACAGACTCTGCTTTTGAGAAAAGAGCACTCTTCTACTCTACTGTGTTTCCTATATGGCCAGAACAGTGAGCTTGCTCAGAACAAACGAACTGTGCTTCCTACACACACGGCCATATCTAGATCAATTCTGCTTAGGAACCTGACAAGAACAGTAGATTCTTTTCAGTCCAATACACTTTTCATGCTGGGAAGAGATGCGAGTGCTATTTGCCCTGTGCATGACAATGGGAGCACAATAGTGACTCTTCTTACAAGAAAACAACTCTTGCTCATAGGACCAAAAACTGCATGTGATTCAACTCCTTTTAGGACTGGGAAACAAACGCTAGCTCGCCTTACAAGAAACACACTCTGCTTTTGAGAAAAAAGCACTCTTCTACTCTACTTTTTTTCCTATGGAGTCTGAACAGTGAGCTTGCTCAGAACAAAAGAACTGTGCTTCCTACACACACGGGCCATATCTAGTTCAACTCTGCTTAGCAAACTGAAAAGAAAAGAGCTCCTCTTCAGTCCAATACACTGTACTGTCTGGTAACAGACGCGAGTGCGATTTGCACTGTGTATGGTAATGGAAACTCAATAGTGACTTTCCTTACCAGAACACAACTCTTGCTCGTAGGACCGAAAACTGCATGTGATTCAACTCCATTTAGAACTGGGAAATAAACGCTAGCTCGCCTTACAAGAAACAGACTCTGCTTTTGAGAAAAGAGCACTCTTCTACTCTACTGTGTTTCCTATATGGCCAGAACAGTGAGCTTGCTCAGAACAAACGAACTGTGCTTCCTACACACACGGCCATATCTAGATCAATTCTGCTTAGGAACCTGACAAGAACAGTAGATTCTTTTCAGTCCAATACACTTTTCATGCTGGGAAGAGACGCGAGTGCTATTTGCCCTGTGCATGACAATGGGAGCACAATAGTGACTCTTCTTACAAGAAAACAACTCTTGCTCATAGGACCAAAAACTGCATGTGATTCAACTCCTTTTAGGACTGGGAAACAAACGCTAGCTCGCCTTACAAGAAACACACTCTGCTTTTGAGAAAAAAGCACTCTTCTACTCTACTTTTTTTCCTATGGAGTCTGAACAGTGAGCTTGCTCAGAACAGAAGAACTGTGCTTCCTACACACGGCCATATCTAGTTCAATTCTGCTTAGGAAACTGACATGAACAGTAGCTCCTCTTCAGTCCAACACTGTACTTGCTGGGAACAGACGTGAGTGCTATTTGCACTGTGTATGGCAAAGGGAACGCAATAGTGACTTTCCTTACCAAAAAAACTCATGCTCGTAGGACCAAAAACTGCATGTGTCTCAACTCCTTTTAGGACTGGGAAACAAATGCTAGCTCGCCTTCCAAGAAACACACTCTGCTTTTGAGAAAAGAGCACTCTTTTACTGGACTCTGTTTCCTAAGTTTTCCGGACAGTGAGGTTGTTCAGAACAAAAGCACTGTGCTTCCTACACACACGGGCCATATCTAGTTCAACTCTGCTTAGGAAAGTGACAAGATCAGTAGCTCCTCTTCAGTCCAATACACTGTACTTTCTGGGAACAGACGCGTGTGCTATTTGCACTGTGTATGGCAATGGAAGTGCAATAGTTACTTTCCTTACCAGAAAACAACTCTTGCTCGTAGGACCAGAAACTGCATGGGATTCAACTCCATTTCTGACTGGGAAACAAACAGTAGCTCTCCTTACAAGAAACACACTCTGCTTTTGAGAAAAGAGTACTCTTCTACTCTACTGTGTCTCCTATGGGGTCCAAAAGTGAGCTTGCTCAGAACAAAAGAACTGTGCTTCCTACACACACGGGCCATATCTAATTCAACTCTGCTTAGGAAACTGACAAGAACAGTAGCTCCTCTTCAGTCCAATACACTGTACTTGCTTGGAACAGACGCGAGTGATATTTGCACTGTGTATGGTAATGGGAACTCAATAGTGACTTTCCTTACCAGAACACAACTATTGCTCGTAGGACCGAAAACTCCATGTGCTTCAATTCCATTTAGAACTGTGAAATAAACGCTAGCTCGCCTTACAAGAAACAGACTCTGCTTTTGAGAAAAGAGCACTCTTCTACTCTACTGTGTTTCCTATATGGCCAGAACAGTGAGCTTGCTCAGAACAAAAGAACTGTGCTTCCTACACACGGCCATATCTAGATCAATTCTGCTTAGGAAACTGACAAGAACAGTAGATCCTCTTCAGTCCAATACACAGTACAAGCTGGGAGCAGACACCAGTGCTATTTGCACTGTGTATGACAATGGGAGCACAATAGTGTCTCTTCTTACCAGAAAACAACTCTTGATTGTAGGACCAGAAACTGCATTGGATTCAACTCCATTTAAGACTGGGAAACAAACGCTAGCTCGCCATAGAAGAAACACACTCTGCTTTTGAGAAAAGAGCACTCTTCTACTCTTCTGTTTTTCCTATGGGACCGGAACAGTGAGCTTGCTAAAAACAAAAGAACTGTGCTTCCTACACACACTGGCCGTATCTCGTCCAATTCTGCTTAGGAAACTGACAAGAACAGTAGCTCCTCTTCAGTCCAATACACTGTGCTTGCTGGGAGCAGACGCGAGTGCTATTTGAACTGTGTATGGCAATGGGAGCCCAATAGTGACTCTTCTTACCAGAAAACAACTCTTGCTCGTAGGTCCAGAAACTGCATGTGATTCAACTCCATTTCTGACTGGGAAACAAACACTAGCTCGGCTTAAAAGAAACAGACTCTGCTTTTGAGAAAAGAGCACTCTTCTACTCTACACTGTTTCCTATTGAATCCGAACAGTGAGCTTGCTCAGAACAAAAGAACTGTGCTTCCTACATACACGGGCCATATCTAGTTCAACTCTGCTTAGGAAACTAAGCAGACAAGAACAAAACTACTGACAAGAACAGTAGATCCTCTTCAGTCCAATACACTGTACTTGCTGGTATCAGAGGC
Source organism: Peromyscus eremicus (assembly GCF_949786415.1). NCBI lineage: Eukaryota > Metazoa > Chordata > Mammalia > Rodentia > Cricetidae > Peromyscus > Peromyscus eremicus. The sequence continues at coordinate 480,978 of NW_026734375.1, read as the reverse complement.
CAGTGCTATTTGCCCTGTGTATGACAATGGGAGCGCAAGAGTGAATCTTCTTACCAGAAAACAAATCTTGCTCATAGGAACAGAAACTCAATGGGATTCAACTCCGTTTAGGACTGGGAAACATACGCTAGCTCGCCTTACAAGAAACACACTCTACCTTTGAGAAAAGAGCACTCTTCTACTCTACTGTGTTTCCTATGGGGTCTGAACAGTGAGCTTGCTCAGAACAAAAGAACTGTGCTTCCTACAAACAAGGGCCACATCTAGTTCAACTCTGCTTATGAAACTGACAAGAACAGTAGCTCCTCTTCAGTCCAATACACTGTACTTGCTTGGAACAGACGCCAGTGCTATTTGCACTGTGTATGGCAATGGGAGTGCAATAGTGTCTTTCCTTACCAGAAAACAACTCTTGCTCGTAGGACCAGAAACTGCATGGGATTCAACTCCATTTAGGACTGGGAAACAACGCTAGCTCGCATTACAAGAAACACACTCTGCTTTTGAGAAATGAGCACTCTTCTACCCTACTGTGTTTTTATGGGGTCCGAACAGTGAGCTTGCTCAGAAAAAAAGAACTGTGCTTCCCACACAAGGGCCATATCTAGTTCAACTCTGCTTAGGAAACTCACAAGAGCAGTAGCTTCTCTTCAGTCCAATACACTGTACTTGTTGGAAACAGACGCGAGTGCTATTTGCACTGTGTATTGTAATAGGAGCTCAATAGTGACTCTTCTTATCAGAAAACATCTCTTGCTCGTAGGACCAGAAACTGAATGGGATTCAACTCCATTTCTGACTGGGAAACAAACGCTAGCTCGCCTTACAAGAAACTCACTCTGCTTTTGAGAAAAGAGCACTCTCCTACTCTACTGTGTTTACTATGGGGTCCAAACAGTGAGCTTGCTCAGACAAAAGAACTATGCTTCCTACACACACGGGCCATATTTAGTTCAACTCTGCTTAGGAAACTGAACAAGAACAGTAGCTCCTCTTCAGTCCAATACACTGTACTTGCTGGGAACAGACGCCAGTGCTATTTGCACTGTGTATGGCAATAGGAGCGCAATAGTGACTCTTCTTATCAGAAAATAACTCTTGCTCGTAGGACCAGAAACTGCATGGGATTCAACTCTATTTCTGACTGGGAAACAAACACTAGCTCTCCTTACAAGAAACACACTCTGCTTTTGAGAATGGAGCACTCTTCTACTCTACTGTGTTTCCTATGGGGTCTGAACAGGGAGCTTGCTCAGAACAAAAGAACTGTGCTTCCTACACACACGGGACATATCTAATTCAACTCTGCTTAGGAAACTGACAAGAACAGTAGCTCCTCTTCAGTCCAATACACTGTACTTGCTGGGAACAGACGCGAGGGCTATTTGCACTGTGTATTGCAAAGGGTGCGCAATAGTGACTTTCCTTACCAGAAAACAATTCTTTCTTGTAGGAACAAAAACTGCATGTGATTCAACTCCATTTAAGACTGGGAAACAAATGCTAGCTCGCCTTACAAGTAACACACTCTGTTTTGAGAAAAGAGCAGTAATTTACTCTAATGTGTTTCCTATAGGGCCAGAACAGTGAGCTTGCTCAGAACAAAAGAACTGTGCTTCCTAAACACACAGCCATATCTAGTTCAACTCTGCTTAGAAACTGACAAGAACAGTAGCTCCTCTTCAGTCCAATACACCTTACTTGCTTGGAACAGACGCGAGTGCTTTTTGCACCGTGTATGGGAAAGGGAGCACAATAGTGACTTTCCTTACCAGAAAACAACTCTTGTTCGTAGGACCAGAAATTGCATATGATTCAACTCCATTTAGGACTGGGAAACAAACCTTAGCTCACCTTACAAGAAACACACTCTGATTGTGAGAAAAGAGCACTCTTCTACTCTAATGTGTTTCCTATAGGGCCACAACAGTGAGCATGCTCAGAACAAAAGAACTGTGCTTCCTACACACATGGCCATATCTAGTTCAATTCTGCTTAGGAAACTGACGAGAACAATAGATCCTCTTCAGTCCAATACACTGTACATGCTGGGAACAGACGCCAGTACTATTTGCCCTGTGTATGACAATGGGAGCGCAATAGTGACTCTTCTTACCAGAAAACAACTCTTGCTCGTAGGACCAGAAACTGCATGTGATTCAACTACTTTTAGGACTGGGAAACAAACGCTAGCTGGCCTTACAAAAAACAAACTCTGCTTTTGAGAAAAGAGCACTCTTCTACTCTAATGTGTTTCCTACATGCCAGAAGAGTGAGCTTGCTCAGAAAAAAAGAACAGTGCTTCCTACACACACGGGATATATCTAGTTCAACTCTGCTTAGGAAACTGACAAGAACAGTAGATCCTCTTCAGTCCAATACACTGTACTTGCTGGTATCAGAGGCCAGTGCTAATTGCCCTGTGTATGACAATGGGAGCGCAAGAGTGAATCTTCTTACCAGAAAACAAATCTTGCTCATAGGACAAGAAACTCAATGGGATTCAACTCCGTTTAGGACTGGGAAACATATGCTAGCTCGCATTACAAGAAACACACTCTACCTTTGAGAAAAGAGTACTCTTTTACTCTACTGTGTTTCCTATGGGGTCTGAACAGTGAGCTTGCTCAGAACAAAAGAACTGTGCTTCCTACAAACAAGGGGCACATCTAGTTCAACTCTGCTTATGAAACTGACAAGAACAGTAGCTCCTCTTCAGTCCAATACACTGTACTTGCTGGGAACAGACGCCAGTGCTATTTGCACTGTGTATGGCAATGGAAGTACAATAGTGTCTTTCCTTACCAGAAAACAACTCTTGCTCGTAGGACCAGAAACTGCATGGGATTCAACTCCATTTAGGACTGGGAAACAAACGCTAGCTCGCATTACAAGAAACACACTCTGCTTTTGAGAAATGAGCACTCTTCTACCCTACTGTGTTTTTATGGGGTCCGAACAGTGAGCTTGCTCAGAAAAAAAGAACGGTGCTTCCCACACACGGGCCATATCTAGTTCAACTCTGCTTAGGAAACTGACAAGAGCAGTAGCTTCTCTTCAGTCCAATACACTGTACTTGGTGGAAACAGACGCGAGTGCTATTTGCACTGTGTATTGTAATAGGAGCTCAATAGTGACTCTTCTTATCAGAAAACATCTCTTGCTCGTAGGACCAGAAACTGCATGGGATTCAACTCCATTTAGAACTTGGAAATAAATGCTAGCTCGCCTTACAAGAAACACACTCTGCTTTTGAGAATGAGCACTCTTCTACTCTATGGTGTTTCCTATGGGGTCCGAACAGTCAGCTTGCTCAGAACAAAAGAACTGTGCTTCCTACACACACGGCCATATCTATTTCAATTCTGCTTAGGAACCTGACAAGAACAGTAGATTCTCTTCAGTCCAATACACTTTACATGCTGGGAACAGACGCGAGTACTATTTGCCCTGTGCATGTCAATGGAAGCGCAATAGTGACTCTTCTTACCAGAAAACAACTCTTGCTCGTAGGACCAGAAACTGCATGTGATTCAACACCACTTAGGACTGGGAAACAATCGCTAGCTCCCCTTACAAGAAACACACTCTGCTTTTGAGAAAAGACACTCTTCTACTCTACTGTGTTTCCTATAGGTCTAGAATAGTGAGCCTGCTCAGAATAAAAGAACTGTACTTCCTACACACTCGGGCCATATCTAGTTCAATTCTGATTAGGAAACTGACAAGAACAGTAGATCCTCTTCAGTCCAATGCACAGTACAACCTGGGAACAGACGCTAGTGTTATTTGCCCTGTGTATGACAATGGGAGCGCAATAGTGACTCTTTTTTTTCAGAAAACAACTCTTGCTCGTAGGACAAGAAACTGCATGTGAATCAACTCCATTTAGGACTGGGAAACAAACACTAGCTCGCCTTACAAGAAACACACTCTGCTTTTGAGAAAAGAGCACTCTTCTACTCTACTTTTTTTCCTATGGGGTCTGAACAGTGAGCTTGCTCAGAACAAAAGAACTGTTCTTCCTACCCACGGCCATATATAGTTCAATTCTGCTTAGGAAACTGACAAGAACAGTAGATCCTCTTCAGTCCAATACACTGTACTTGCTGGGAACAGACGCGAGTGCTATTTGCACTGTGTATGGCAATGGGAGCTCAATAGTGACTCTTCTTACCAGAAAAAAACTCTTGCTCGAAGGACCAGAAACTGCATGGGATTCAACTCCACTTCTGACTGGGAAACAAACACTAGCTCCCCTTACAAGAAACACACTCTCCTTTTGAGAAAACAGCACTCTTCTATTCTACTGTGTTTCCAATGGGAACCGAACAGTGAGCTTGCTGAGAACAAAAGAAATGTGCTTCCTACACACAAGGGCCATATATAGCTCAACTCTGCTTAGCAAACTGACAAGGAGAGTAGCTCCTGTTCAGTCCAATACACTGTACTTGCTGTGAACAGACGTGAGTGCTTTTTGCACTGTGTATGGCAATGGGAGCGCAATAGTGACTTTCCTTACCAGTAAACAACTGTTGCTCGTAAACCAAAAACTGCATGTGATTCAACTCCATTTAGGACTGGGAAACAAATGCTAGCTCTCCTTACAAGAAACACACTCTGCTTTTGAGAAAAGAGCACTCTTCTACTCTACTGTGTTTCCTATGGGGTCCGAACAGTGAGCTTGCTCAGAACAAAAGAACTGTGCTTCCTAAACACACGGGCCATATCTAGTTCAACTCTGCTTAGGAAACTGACTAGAACAGTAGCTCCTGTTCAGTCCAATACACTGTACTTGCTGGGAACAGACGCGTGTGCTATTTGCCCTGTGCATGACAATGGGAGCGCAATAGTGACTCTTCTTACCAGAAAACAACTCTTGCTCGTAGGACCAAAAACTGCATGTGATTCAACTCCTTTTAGGACTGGGAAACAAACGCTAGCTCGCATTACAAGAAACACACTCTGCTTTTGAGAAAAGAGAACTCTTCTACTCCACTTTTTTTCCTATGGGGTGTGAACAGTGAGCTTGCTCAGAACAAAAGAACTGTGCTTCCTGCATACACGGGCCATATCTAGTTCAACTCTGCTTAGGAAAATGACAAGATCAGTAGCTCCTCTTCAGTCCAATACACTGTACTTGCTGGGAACAGACATGAGTGCTATTTGCACTGTGTATGGAATGGGAGCGCAATAGTGACTTTCCTTACCAGAAAACAACTCTTGCTCGTAAACCAAAAACTGCATGTTATTCAACTCCATTTAGGTCTGGGAAACAAAATCTAGCTCGCCTTACCAGAAACACACTCTGCTTTTGAGAAAAGAGCACTCTTCTACTCTACTGTGTTTCCTATGGGGTCCGAACAGTGAGCTTGCTCAGAAGAAAAGAACTGTGCTTCCTACACACACGGGCCATATCTAGTTCAACTCTGCTTAGGAAACTGACAAGAAAAGAGCTCCTCTTCAGTCCAATACACTGTACTTGCTGTGAACAGACGCGAGTGCTATTTGCCCTGTGTATGGCAATGGGAGCACAATAGTGACTTTCCTTACCAGAAAACAACTCTTGCTCGTAGGACAAAAAACTGCATGTGATTCAACTCCATTTAGAACTGGAAAATAAACACTAGCTCGCCTTACAAGAAACATACTCTGCTTTTGAGAAAAAAGCACACTTCTACTCTACTGTTTTTCCTATGGGGTCTGAACAGTGAGCTTGCTCAGAACAGAAGAACTGTGCTTCCTATACACACGGCCATATCTAGTTCAATTCTGCATAGGAAACTGACAAGAACAGTAGCTCCTCTTCAGTCCAATACACTGTACTTGCTGTGAATAGACGCGAGTGCTATTTGCACTGTGTATGGCAAAGGGAACGCAATAGTGACTTTCCTTACCAAAAAAAAAACTCATGCTCGTAGCAAAAACTGCATGTGTCTCAAATCCTTTTAAGACTGGGAATCAAATGCTAGCTCGCCTTACAAGAAACACACTCTGCTTTTGAGAAAAGAGCACTCTTCTACTGTACTGTGTTTCCTAAGTTTTCCGAACAGTGAGCTTGCTCAGAACAAAAGAACTGTGCTTCCTACACACACGGGCCATATCTAGTTCAACTCTGCTTAGGAAACTGACAAGATCAGTAGCTCCTCTTCAGTCCAATACACTGTACTTTCTGGAAACAGACGCGTGTGCTATTTGCACTGTGTATGGCAATGGAAGCGCAATAGTTACTTTCCTTAGCAGAAAACAACTCTTGCTCGTAGGACCAGAAACTGCATGGGATTCAACTCCATTTCTGACTGGGAAACAAACACTAGCTCTCCTTAAAAGAAACACACTCTGCTTTTGAGAAAAGAGCACTCTTCTACTCTACTGTGTCTCCTATGGGGTCCGAACAGTGAGCTTGCTCAGAGCAAAAGAACTGTGCTTCCTACACACACGGGCCATATCTAATTCAACTCTGCTTAGGAAACTGACAAGAACAGTAGCTCCTCTTCAGTCCAATACACTGTACTTGCTGGGAACAGACGCGAGTGATATTTGCACTGTGTATGTTAATGGGAACTCAATAGTGACTTTCCTTACCAGAACACAACTCTTGCTCGTAGGACCGAAAACTGCATGTGCTTCAACTCCATTTAGAACTGGGAAATAAACGCTAGCTCGCCTTACAAGAAACAGACTCTGCTTTTGAGAAAAGAGCACTCTTCTACTCTACTGTGTTTCCTATATGGCCAGAACAGTGAGCTTGCTCAGAACAAAAGAACTGTGCTTCCTACACACACGGCCATATCTAGATCAATTCTGCTTAGGAAAATGACAAGAACAGTAGATCCTCTTCAGTCCAATACACAGTACAAGCTGGGAACAGACGCCAGTGCTATTTGCACTGTGTATGACAATGGGAGTGCAATAGTGTCTCTTCTTACCAGAAAACAACTCTTGATTGTAGGACCAGAAACTGCATGGGATTCAAATCCATTTAAGACTGGGAAACAAACGCTAGCTCGCCTTAGAAGAAACACACTCTGCTTTTGAGAAAAGAGCACTCTTCTACTCTTCTGTTTTTCCTACGGGACCAGAACAGTGAGCTTGCTCAAAACAAAAGAACTGTGCTTCCTACACACACTGGCCGTATCTAGTTCAACTCTGCTTAGGAAACTGACAAGAACAGTAGCTCCTCTTCAGTCCAATACACTGTACTTGCTGGGAACAGACGCGAGTGCTATTTGCACTGTGTATGGCAATGGGAGCACAATAGTGATTCCTTACCAGAAAACAACTCTTGCTCGTAGGACCAGAAACTGCATGTGATTCAACTCCATTTCTGACTGGGAAACAAACACTAGCTCGGCTTACAAGAAACAGACTCTGCTTTTGAGAAAAGACACTCTTCTACTCTACACTGTTTCCTATGGAATCCGAACAGTGAGCTTGCTCAGAACAAAAGAACTGTGCTTCGTACATACACGGGCCATATCTAGTTCAACTCTTTTTAGGAAACTGACAAGAACAGTAGCTCCTCTTCAGTCCAATACACTGTACTTGCTGGGAACAGTTGCGAGGACTATTTGCACTGTGTATTGCAAAGGGAGCTGAATAGTGACTTTCCTTACCAGAAAACAACTCCTTTTTGTAGGAACAAAAACTGCATGTGATTCAACTCCATTTAGGACTGGGAAACAAACGCTAGCTTGCCTTACCAGTAACACACTCTGCTTTTGAGAAAAGAGCAGTAATTTACTCTAATGTGTTTCCTATAGGGCCAGAACAGTGAGCTTGCTCAGAACAAAAGAACTGTGCTTCCTACACACACGGGCCATATCTAGTTCAACTCTGCTTAGGAAACTGACAAGAAAAGAGCTCCTCTTCAGTCCAATACACTGTACTTGCTGTGAACAGACGCGAGTGCTATTTGCACTGTGTATGGCAAAGGGAGCGCAATAGTGACTTTCCTTACCAAAAAAAAACTCATGCTCGTAGGACCAAAAACTGCATGTGTCTCAACTCCTTTTAGGACTTGGAAACAAATGCTAGCTCGCCTTACAAGAAACACACTCTGCTTTTGAGAAAAGAGCACTCTTCTACTGTACTGTGTTTCCTAAGTATTCCGAACAGTGAGCTTGTTCAGAACAAAAGAACTGTGCTTCCTACACACACGGGCCATATCTAATTCAACTCTGCTTAGGAAACTGACAAGAACAGTAGCTCCTCTTCAGTCCAATACACTGTACTTTCTGGGAACAGACGCGTGTGCTATTTGCACTGTGTATGGCAATGGAAGCGCAATAGTTACTTTCCTTACCAGAAAACAACTCTTGCTCGTAGGACCAGAAACTGCATGGGATTCAACTCCATTTCTGACTGGGAAACAAACACTAGCTCTCCTTAAAAGAAACACATTCTGCTTTTGAGAAAAGAGCACTCTTCTACTCTACTGTGTCTGCTATGGTGTCCGAACAGTGGGCTTGCTGAGAACAAAAGAAATGTGCTTCCTACACACACGGCCCATATCTAATTCAACTCTGCTTAGGAAACTGACAAGAACAGTAGCTCCTCTTCAGTCCAATACACTGCACTTGCTGGGAACAGACGCGAGTGATATTTGCACTGTGTATGTTAATGGGAACTCAATAGTGACTTTCCTTACCAGAAATCAACTCTTGATTGTAGGACCAGAAACTGCATGGGGTTCAACTCCATTTAAGACTGGGAAACAAACGCTAGCTGGCCTTAGAAGAAACACACTCTGCTTTTGAGAAAAGAGCACTCTTCTACTCTTCTGTTTTTCCTATGGGACCAGAACAGTGAGCTGGCTCAAAACAAAAGAACTGTGCTTCCTACACACACTGGCCGTATCTAGTTCAACTCTGCTTAGGAAACTGACAAGAACAGTAGCTCCTCTTCAGTCCAATACACTGTACTTGCTGGGAACAGACGCGAGTGCTATTTGCACTGTGTATGGCAATGGGAGCGCAATAGTGATTCCTTACCAGGAAACAACTCTTGCTCGTAGGACCAGAAACTGCATGTGATTCAACTCGATTTCTGACTGGGAAACAAACACTAGCTCAGCTTACAAGAAACAGACTCTGCTTTTGAGAAAAGAGCACTCTTCTACTCTACACTGTGTCCTATGGAATCCAAACAGTGAGCTTGCTCAGAAAAAAGAACTGTGCTTCCTACATACACGGGCGATACCTAGTTCAACTCTTCTTAGGAAACTGACAAGAACAGTAGCTCCTCTTCAGTCCAATACACTGTACTTGCTGGGAACAGACACGAGGACTATTTGCACTGTGTATTGCAAAGGGAGCGCAATAGTGACTTTCCTTACCAGAAAACAACTCTTTCTTGTAGGAACAAAAACTGCATGTGATTCAACTCCATTTAGGACTGGGAAACAAACGCTAGCTCGCCTTACAAGTAACACACTCTGCTTTTGAGAAAAGAGCAGTAATTTACTCTAATGTGTTTCCTATAGGGCTAGAACAGTGAGCTTGCTCATAACAAAAGAACTGTGCTTCCTAAACACACGGCCATATCTAGTTCAACTCTGCTTAGGAAACTGACAAAAACAGTAGCTCCTCTTCAGTCCAATACACCTTACTTGCTTGGAACAGACGCGAGTGCTATTTGCACAGTGTATGGGAATGGGAGCGCAATAGTGACTTTCCTTACCAGAAAACAACTCTTTCTTGTAGGAACAAAAACTGCATGTGATTCAACTCCATTTAGGACTGCGAAACAAACGCTAGCTCGCCTTACAAGTAACACACTCTGCTTTTGAGAAAAGAGCAGTAATTTACTCTAATGTGTTTCCTATAGGGCTAGAACAGTGAGCTTGCTCAGAACAAAAGAACTGTGCTTCCTAAACACACGGCCATATCTAGTTCAACTCTGCTTATGAAACTGACAAAAACAGTAGCTCCTCTTCAGTCCAATACACCTTACTTGCTTGGAACAGACGCGAGTGCTATTTACACAGTGTATGGGAATGGGAGTGCAATAGTGACTTTCCTTACCAGAAAACAACTGTTGCTCGTAAACCAAAAACTGCATGTGATTCAAATCCATTGAGAACTGGGAAATAAACGCTGGCTTGCCTTACAAGAAACAGACTCTGCTTTTGAGAAAAGAGCACTCATCTACTCTACTGTGTTTCCTATATGGCCAGAACAGTGAGCTTGCTCAGAACAAAGGAACTGTGCTTCCAACACACACGGCCATATCTAGATAAATTCTGCTTAGGAAACTGACAAGAACAGTAGCTCCTCTTCAGTCCAATACACTGTACATGCTGGGAACCGACACCAGTGCTTTTTGCCCTGTGTATGACAATGGGAGCGCAATAGTGACTCTTCTTACCAGAAAACAATTCTTCCTCGTAAGACAAGAAACTGCATATGATTCAACTCCATTTAGGACTGGGAAACAAACGCTAGCTCGCCTTACAAGAAACACACTCTGCTTTTGAGAATGAGCACTCTTCTACTCTATTGTGTTTCCTATGGGGTCCGAACAGTCAGCTTGCTCAGAACAAAAGAACTGTGCTTCCTACACACACGGCCATATCTATTTCAATTCTGCTTAGGAACCTGACAAGAACAGTAGATTCTCTTCAGTCCAATACACTTTACATGCTTGGAACAGACGCGAGTACTATTTGCCCTGTGCATGACAATGGGAGCGCAATAGTGACTCTTCTTACCAGAAAACAACTCTTGCTCGTAGGACCAGAAACTGCATGTGATTCAACACCACTTAGGACTGGGAAACAATCGCTAGCTCCCCTTACAAGAAACACACTCTGCTTTTGAGAAAAGACACTCTTCTACTCTACTGTTTTTCCTATAGGTCTAGAACAGTGAGCCTGCTCAGAATAAAAGAACTGTACTTCCTACACACTCGGGCCATATCTAGTTCAATTCTGATTAGGAAATTGACAAGAACAGTAGATCCTCTTCAGTCCAATACACAGTACAACCTGGGAACAGACGCTAGTGTTATTTGCCCTGTGTATGACAATGGGAGCGCAATAGTGACTCTTTTTTTTCAGAAAACAACTCTTGCTCGTAGGACAAGAAACTGCATGTGAATCAACTCCATTTAGGACTGGGAAACAAACACTAGCTCTCCTTACAAGAAACACACTCTGCTTTTGAGAAAAGAGCACTCTTCTACTCTACTTTTTTTCCTATGGGGTCTGAACAGTGAGCTTGCTCAGAACAAAAGAACTGTGATTCCTACCCACAGCCATATATAGTTCAATTCTTCTTAGGAAACTGACAAGAACAGTAGATCCTCTTCAGTCCAATACACTGTACTTGCTGGGAACAGACGCGAGTGCTATTTGCACTGTGTATGGCAATGGGAGCTCAATAGTGACTCTTCTTACCAGAAAACAACTCTTACTCGTAGGACCAGAAACTGCATGGGATTCAACTCCACTTCTGACTGGGAAACAAACACTAGCTCCCCTTACAAGAAACACACTCTCCTTTTGAGAAAAGAGCACTCTTCTACTCTACTGTGTTTCCTATGGGGTCCGAACAGTGAGCTTGCTCAGAACAAAAGAACTGTGCTTCCTACACACGGGCCATATCTAGTTCAACTCTGCTTAGGAAACTGACAAGAACAGTAGCTCCTCTTCAGTCCAATACACTGTACTTGCTGGGAACAGACGACAGTGCTATTTGCCCTGTGTATGACAATGGGAGTGCAATAGTGACTCTTCTTACCAGAAAACAATTCTTGCTCTTAGGACCAAAAACTGCATGTGATTCAACTCCTTTTAGGACAGGGAAACAAACGCTAGCTCGCCTTACAAGAAACACACTCTGCTTTTGAGAAAAGAGAACTCTTCTACTCCACTTTTTTTCCTATGGGGTGTGAACAGTGAGCTTGCTCAGAACAAAAGAACTGTGCTTCCTACATACACGGGCCATATCTAGTTCAACTCTGCTTAGGAAACTGACAAGATCAGTAGCTCCTCTTCAGTCCAATACACTGTACTTGCTGGGAACAGACATGAGTGCTATTTGCACTGTGTATGGCAATGGGAGCGCAATAGTGACTTTCCTTACCAGAAAACAGCTCTTGCTCGTAAACCAAAAACTGCATGTTATTCATCTCCATTTAGGACTGGGGAACAAACGCTAGCTCGCCTTACAAGAAACACACTCTGCTTTTGAGAAAAGAGCACTCCTCTACTCTACTGTGTTTCCTATGGGGTCCGAACAGTGAGCTTGCTCAGAACAAAAGAACTGTGCTTCCTACACACACGGGCCATATCTAGTTCAACTCTGCTTAGGAAACTGACAAGAAAAGAGCTCCTCTTCAGTCCAATACACTGTACTTGCTGTGAACAGACGCGAGTGCTATTTGCACTGTGTAAGGCAAAGGGAGCGCAATAGTGACTTTCCTTACCAAAAAAAAACTCATGCTCGTAGGACCAAAAACTGCATGTGTCTCAACTCCTTTTAGGACTGGGAAACAAATGCTAGCTCGCCTTACAAGAAACACACTCTGGCCGGTCAGTGGTGGCGCACGCCTTTAATCCCAGCACTCGGGAGGCAGAGCCAGGCGGATCTCTGTGAGTTCGAGGCCAGCCTGGGCTACCAAGTGAGTCCCAGGAAAGGCGCAAAGCTACACAGAGAAACCCTGTCTCGAAAAACAAAAAAAAAAAAAAACAAAAAAAGAAACACACTCTGCTTTTGAGAAAAGAGCACTCTTCTACTGTACTGTGTTTCCTAAGTTTTCTGAACAGTTTGCTTGTTCAGAACAAAAGAACTGTGCTTCCTACACACACGGGCCATATCTAGTTCAACTCTGCTTAGGAAACTGACAAGACCAGTACCTCCTCTTCAGTCCAATACACTGTACTTTCTGGGAACAGACGCGTGTGCTATTTGCACTGTGTATGACAATGGACGCGCAATAGTTACTTTCCTTACCAGAAAACAACTCTTGCTCGTAGGACCAGAAACTGCATGGGATTCAACTCCATTTCTGACTGGGAAACAAACACTAGCTCTCCTTAAAAGAAACACACTCTGCTTTTGAGAAAAGAGCACTCTTTTACTCTACTGTGTCTCCTATGGGGTCCGAACAGTGAGCTTGCTCAGAACAAAAGAACTGTGCTTCCTACACACACGGGCCATATCTAATTCAACTCTGCTTAGGAAACTGACAAGAACAGTAGCTCCTCTTCAGTCCAATACACTGTACTTGCTGGGAACAGACGCGAGTGATATTTGCACTGTGTATGTTAATGGGAACTCAATAGTGACTTTCCTTACCAGAACACAACTCTTGCTCGTAGGACCGAAAACTGCATGTGATCAACTCCATTAAGAACTGGGAAATAAACGCTAGCTCGCCTTACAAGAAACAGACTCTGCTTTTGAGAAAAGAGCACTTTTCTACTCTACTGTGTTTCCTATGGGACCAGAACAGTGAGCTTGCTCAGAACAAAAGAACTGTGCTTCCTACACACACGTCCATATCTAGATCAATTCTGCTTAGGAAACTGACAAGAACAGTAGATCCTCTTCAGTCCAATACACAGTACAAGCTGGGAAAAGACGCCAGTGCTATTTGCACTGTGTATGACAATGGGAGCGCAATAGTGTCTCTTCTTACCAGAAAACAAATCTTGATTGTAGGACCAGAAACTGCATGGGATTCAACTCCATTTAAGACTGGGAAACAAACGCTAGCTCGCCTTAGAAGAAACACACTCTGCTTTAGAGAAAAGAGCATCCTTCTACTCTTCTGTTTTTCCTATGGGACCAGAACAGTGAGCTTGCTCAAAACAAAAGAACTGTGCTTCCTACACAAACTGCCCGTATCTAGTTCAACTCTGCTTAGGAAACTGACAAGAACAGTAGCTCCTCTTCAGTCCAATACACTGTACTTGCTGGGAACAGACGCGAGTGCTATTTGCACTGTGTATGGCAATGGGAGCGCAATAGTGATTCCTTACCAGAAAACAACTCTTGCTCGTAGGACCAGAAACTGCATGTGATTCAACTCCATTTCTGACTGGGAAACAAACACTAGCTCGGCTTACAAGAAACACACTCTGCTTTTGAGAAAAGAGCACTCTTCTACTCTACACTGTGTCCTATGGAATCCGAACAGTGAGCTTGCTCAGAAAAAAGAACTGTGCTTCCTACATACACGGGCCATATCTAGTTCAACTCTTCTTAGGAAACTGACAAGAACAGTAGCTCCTCTTCAGTCCAATACACTGTACTTGCTGGGAACAGACACGAGGACTATTTGCACTGTGTATTGCAAAGGGAGCGCAATAGTGACTTTCCTTACCAGAAAACAACTCTTTCTTGTAGGAACAAAAACTGCATGTGATTCAACTCCATTTAGGACTGCGAAACAAACGCTAGCTCGCCTTACAAGTAACACACTCTGCTTTTGAGAAAAGAGCAGTAATTTACTCTAATGTGTTTCCTATAGGGCTAGAACAGTGAGCTTGCTCAGAACAAAAGAACTGTGCTTCCTAAACACACGGCCATATCTAGTTCAACTCTGCTTATGAAACTGACAAAAACAGTAGCTCCTCTTCAGTCCAATACACCTTACTTGCTTGGAACAGACGCGAGTGCTATTTACACAGTGTATGGGAATGGGAGCGCAATAGTGACTTTCCTTACCAGAAAACAACTGTTGCTCGTAAACCAAAAACTGCATGTGATTCAAATCCATTGAGAACTGGGAAATAAACGCTGGCTTGCCTTACAAGAAACAGACTCTGCTTTTGAGAAAAGAGCACTCATCTACTCTACTGTGTTTCCTATATGGCCAGAACAGTGAGCTTGCTCAGAACAAAGGAACTGTTCTTCCAACACACACGGCCATATCTAGATAAATTCTGCTTAGGAAACTGACAAGAACAGTAGCTCCTCTTCAGTCCAATACACTGTACATGCTGGGAACCGACACCAGTGCTTTTTGCCCTGTGTATGACAATGGGAGCGCAATAGTGACTCTTCTTACCAGAAAACAATTCTTGCTCGTAAGACAAGAAACTGCATATGATTCAACTCCATTTAGGACTGGGAAACAAACGCTAGCTCGCCTTACAAGAAACACACTCTGCTTTTGAGAATGAGCACTCTTCTACTCTATTGTGTTTCCTATGGGGTCCGAACAGTCAGCTTGCTCAGAACAAAAGAACTGTGCTTCCTACACACACGGCCATATCTATTTCAATTCTGCTTAGGAACCTGACAAGAACAGTAGATTCTCTTCAGTCCAATACACTTTACATGCTTGGAACAGACGCGAGTACTATTTGCCCTGTGCATGACAATGGGAGCGCAATAGTGACTCTTCTTACCAGAAAACAACTCTTGCTCGTAGGACCAGAAACTGCATGTGATTCAACACCACTTAGGACTGGGAAACAATCGCTAGCTCCCCTTACAAGAAACACACTCTGCTTTTGAGAAAAGACACTCTTCTACTCTACTGTTTTTCCTATAGGTCTAGAACAGTGAGCCTGCTCAGAATAAAAGAACTGTACTTCCTACACACTCGGGCCATATCTAGTTCAATTCTGATTAGGAAATTGACAAGAACAGTAGATCCTCTTCAGTCCAATACACAGTACAACCTGGGAACAGACGCTAGTGTTATTTGCCCTGTGTATGACAATGGGAGCGCAATAGTGACTCTTTTTTTTCAGAAAACAACTCTTGCTCGTAGGACAAGAAACTGCATGTGAATCAACTCCATTTAGGACTGGGAAACAAACACTAGCTCTCCTTACAAGAAACACACTCTGCTTTTGAGAAAAGAGCACTTTTCTACTCTACTTTTTTTCCTATGGGGTCTGAACAGTGAGCTTGCTCAGAACAAAAGAACTGTGATTCCTACCCACAGCCATATATAGTTCAATTCTTCTTAGGAAACTGACAAGAACAGTAGATCCTCTTCAGTCCAATACACTGTACTTGCTGGGAACAGACGCGAGTGCTATTTGCACTGTGTATGGCAATGGGAGCTCAATAGTGACTCTTCTTACCAGAAAACAACTCTTACTCGTAGGACCAGAAACTGCATGGGATTCAACTCCACTTCTGACTGGGAAACAAACACTAGCTCCCCTTACAAGAAACACACTCTCCTTTTGAGAAAAGAGCACTCTTCTATTCTACTGTGTTTCCAATGGGAACCGAACAGTGAGCTTGCAGAGAACAAAAGAACTGTGCTTCCTACACACAAGGGCCATATATAGCTCAACTCTGCTTAGCAAACTGACAAGGACAGTAGCTCCTGTTCAGTCCAATACACTGTACTTGCTGTGAACAGACATGAGTGCTATTTGCACTGTGTATGGCAATGGGAGGGCAATAGTGACTTTCCTTACCAGAAAACAACTGTTGCTCGTAAACCAAAAACTGCATGTGATTCAACTAAATTTAGGACTGGGAAACAAATGCTAGCTCGCCTTACAAGAAACACACTCTGCTTTTGAGAAAAGAGCACTCTTCTACTCTACTGTGTTTCCTATGGGGTCCGAACAGTGAGCTTGCTCAGAACAAAAGAACTGTGCTTCCTACACACGGGCCATATCTAGTTCAACTCTGCTTAGGAAACTGACAAGAACAGTAGCTCCTCTTCAGTCCAATACACTGTACTTGCTGGAACAGACGACAGTGCTATTTGCCCTGTGTATGACAATGGGAGTGCAATAGTGACTCTTCTTACCAGAAAACAATTCTTGCTCTTAGGACCAAAAACTGCATGTGATTCAACTCCTTTTAGGACAGGGAAACAAACGCTAGCTCGCCTTACAAGAAACACACTCTGCTTTTGAGAAAAGAGAACTCTTCTACTCCACTTTTTTTCCTATGGGGTGTGAACAGTGAGCTTGCTCAGAACAAAAGAACTGTGCTTCCTACATACACGGGCCATATCTAGTTCAACTCTGCTTAGGAAACTGACAAGATCAGTAGCTCCTCTTCAGTCCAATACACTGTACTTGCTGGGAACAGACATGAGTGCTATTTGCACTGTGTATGGCAAAGGGAGCGCAATAGTGACTTTCCTTACCAGAAAACAGCTCTTGCTCGTAAACCAAAAACTGCATGTTATTCATCTCCATTTAGGACTGGGGAACAAACGCTAGCTCGCCTTACAAGAAACACACTCTGCTTTTGAGAAAAGAGCACTCCTCTACTCTACTGTGTTTCCTATGGGGTCCGAACAGTGAGCTTGCTCAGAACAAAAGAACTGTGCTTCCTACACACACGGGCCATAACTAGTTCAACTCTGCTTAGGAAACTGACAAGAAAAGAGCTCCTCTTCAGTCCAATACACTGTACTTGCTGTGAACAGACGCGAGTGCTATTTGCACTGTGTAAGGCAAAGGGAGCGCAATAGTGACTTTCCTTACCAAAAAAAAACTCATGCTCGTAGGACCAAAAACTGCATGTGTCTCAACTCCTTTTAGGACTGGGAAACAAATGCTAGCTCGCCTTACAAGAAACACACTCTGGCCGGGCAGTGGTGGCGCACGCCTTTAATCCCAGCACTCGGGAGGCAGAGCCAGGCGGATCTCTGTGAGTTCGAGGCCAGCCTGGGCTACCAAGTGAGTCCCAGGAAAGGCGCAAAGCTACACAGAGAAACCCTGTCTCGAAAAACCAAAAAAAAAAAAAAAAAAAAGAAACACACTCTGCTTTTGAGAAAAGAGCACTCTTCTACTGTACTGTGTTTCCTAAGTTTTCTGAACAGTTTGCTTGTTCAGAACAAAAGAACTGTGCTTCCTACACACACGGGCCATATCTAGTTCAACTCTGCTTAGGAAACTGACAAGATCAGTACCTCCTCTTCAGTCCAATACACTGTACTTTCTGGGAACAGACGCGTGTGCTATTTGCACTGTGTATGACAATGGACGCGCAATAGTTACTTTCCTTACCAGAAAACAACTCTTGCTCGTAGGACCGAAAACTGCATGTGATCAACTCCATTAAGAACTGGGAAATAAACGCTAGCTCGCCTTACAAGAAACAGACTCTGCTTTTGAGAAAAGAGCACTTTTCTACTCTACTGTGTTTCCTATGGGACCAGAACAGTGAGCTTGCTCAGAACAAAAGAACTGTGCTTCCTACACACACGTCCATATCTAGATCAATTCTGCTTAGGAAACTGACAAGAACAGTAGATCCTCTTCAGTCCAATACACAGTACAAGCTGGGAAAAGACGCCAGTGCTATTTGCACTGTGTATGACAATGGGAGCGCAATAGTGTCTCTTCTTACCAGAAAACAACTCTTGATTGTAGGACCAGAAACTGCATGGGATTCAACTCCATTTAAGACTGGGAAACAAACGCTAGCTCGCCTTAGAAGAAACACACTCTGCTTTAGAGAAAAGAGCATCCTTCTACTCTTCTGTTTTTCCTATGGGACCAGAACAGTGAGCTTGCTCAAAACAAAAGAACTGTGCTTCCTACACAAACTGCCCGTATCTAGTTCAACTCTGCTTAGGAAACTGACAAGAACAGTAGCTCCTCTTCAGTCCAATACACTGTACTTGCTGGGAACAGACGCGAGTGCTATTTGCACTGTGTATGGCAATGGGAGCGCAATAGTGATTCCTTACCAGAAAACAACTCTTGCTCGTAGGACCAGAAACTGCATGTGATTCAACTCCATTTCTGACTGGGAAACAAACACTAGCTCGGCTTACAAGAAACACACTCTGCTTTTGAGAAAAGAGCACTCTTCTACTCTACACTGTGTCCTATGGAATCCGAACAGTGAGCTTGCTCAGAAAAAAGAACTGTGCTTCCTACATACACGGGCCATATCTAGTTCAACTCTTCTTAGGAAACTGACAAGAACAGTAGCTCCTCTTCAGTCCAATACACTGTACTTGCTGGGAACAGACACGAGGACTATTTGCACTGTGTATTGCAAAGGGAGCGCAATAGTGACTTTCCTTACCAGAAAACAACTCTTTCTTGTAGGAACAAAAACTGCATGTGATTCAACTCCATTTAGGACTGCGAAACAAACGCTAGCTCGCCTTACAAGTAACACACTCTGCTTTTGAGAAAAGAGCAGTAATTTACTCTAATGTGTTTCCTATAGGGCTAGAACAGTGAGCTTGCTCAGAACAAAAGAACTGTGCTTCCTAAACACACGGCCATATCTAGTTCAACTCTGCTTATGAAACTGACAAAAACAGTAGCTCCTCTTCAGTCCAATACACCTTACTTGCTTGGAACAGACGCGAGTGCTATTTACACAGTGTATGGGAATGGGAGCGCAATAGTGACTTTCCTTACCAGAAAACAACTGTTGCTCGTAAACCAAAAACTGCATGTGATTCAAATCCATTGAGAACTGGGAAATAAACGCTGGCTTGCCTTACAAGAAACAGACTCTGCTTTTGAGAAAAGAGCACTCATCTACTCTACTGTGTTTCCTATATGGCCAGAACAGTGAGCTTGCTCAGAACAAAGGAACTGTTCTTCCAACACACACGGCCATATCTAGATAAATTCTGCTTAGGAAACTGACAAGAACAGTAGCTCCTCTTCAGTCCAATACACTGTACATGCTGGGAACCGACACCAGTGCTTTTTGCCCTGTGTATGACAATGGGAGCGCAATAGTGACTCTTCTTACCAGAAAACAATTCTTGCTCGTAAGACAAGAAACTGCATATATGATTCAACTCCATTTAGGACTGGGAAACAAACGCTAGCTCGCCTTACAAGAAACACACTCTGCTTTTGAGAATGAGCACTCTTCTACTCTATTGTGTTTCCTATGGGGTCCGAACAGTCAGCTTGCTCAGAACAAAAGAACTGTGCTTCCTACACACACGGCCATATATTTCAATTCTGCTTAGGAACCTGACAAGAACAGTAGATTCTCTTCAGTCCAATACACTTTACATGCTTGGAACAGACGCGAGTACTATTTGCCCTGTGCATGACAATGGGAGCGCAATAGTGACTCTTCTTACCAGAAAACAACTCTTGCTCGTAGGACCAGAAACTGCATGTGATTCAACACCACTTAGGACTGGGAAACAATCGCTAGCTCCCCTTACAAGAAACACACTCTGCTTTTGAGAAAAGACACTCTTCTACTCTACTGTTTTTCCTATAGGTCTAGAACAGTGAGCCTGCTCAGAATAAAAGAACTGTACTTCCTACACACTCGGGCCATATCTAGTTCAATTCTGATTAGGAAATTGACAAGAACAGTAGATCCTCTTCAGTCCAATACACAGTACAACCTGGGAACAGACGCTAGTGTTATTTGCCCTGTGTATGACAATGGGAGCGCAATAGTGACTCTTTTTTTTCAGAAAACAACTCTTGCTCGTAGGACAAGAAACTGCATGTGAATCAACTCCATTTAGGACTGGGAAACAAACACTAGCTCTCCTTACAAGAAACACACTCTGCTTTTGAGAAAAGAGCACTCTTCTACTCTACTTTTTTTCCTATGGGGTCTGAACAGTGAGCTTGCTCAGAACAAAAGAACTGTGATTCCTACCCACAGCCATATATAGTTCAATTCTTCTTAGGAAACTGACAAGAACAGTAGATCCTCTTCAGTCCAATACACTGTACTTGCTGGGAACAGACGCGAGTGCTATTTGCACTGTGTATGGCAATGGGAGCTCAATAGTGACTCTTCTTACCAGAAAACAACTCTTACTCGTAGGACCAGAAACTGCATGGGATTCAACTCCACTTCTGACTGGGAAACAAACACTAGCTCCCCTTACAAGAAACACACTCTCCTTTTGAGAAAAGAGCACTCTTCTATTCTACTGTGTTTCCAATGGGAACCGAACAGTGAGCTTGCAGAGAACAAAAGAACTGTGCTTCCTACACACAAGGGCCATATATAGCTCAACTCTGCTTAGCAAACTGACAAGGACAGTAGCTCCTGTTCAGTCCAATACACTGTACTTGCTGTGAACAGACGTGAGTGCTATTTGCACTGTGTATGGCAATGGGAGCGCAATAGTGACTTTCCTTACCAGAAAACAACTGTTGCTCGTAAACCAAAAACTGCATGTGATTCAACTAAGTTTAGGACTGGGAAACAAATGCTAGCTCGCCTTACAAGAAAAACACTCTGCTTTTGAGAAAAGAGCACTCTTCTACTCTACTGTGTTTCCTATGGGGTCCGAACAGTGAGCTTGCTCAGAACAAAAGAACTGTGCTTCCTACACACGGGCCATATCTAGTTCAACTCTGCTTAGGAAACTGACAAGAACAGTAGCTCCTCTTCAGTCCAATACACTGTACTTGCTGGGAACAGACGACAGTGCTATTTGCCCTGTGTATGACAATGGGAGTGCAATAGTGACTCTTCTTACCAGAAAACAATTCTTGCTCTTAGGACCAAAAACTGCATGTGATTCAACTCCTTTTAGGACAGGGAAACAAACGCTAGCTCGCCTTACAAGAAACACACTCTGCTTTTGAGAAAAGAGAACTCTTCTACTCCACTTTTTTTCCTATGGGGTGTGAACAGTGAGCTTGCTCAGAACAAAAGAACTGTGCTTCCTACATACACGGGCCATATCTAGTTCAACTCTGCTTAGGAAACTGACAAGATCAGTAGCTCCTCTTCAGTCCAATACACTGTACTTGCTGGGAACAGACATGAGTGCTATTTGCACTGTGTATGGCAATGGGAGCGCAATAGTGACTTTCCTTACCAGAAAACAGCTCTTGCTCGTAAACCAAAAACTGCATGTTATTCATCTCCATTTAGGACTGGGGAACAAACGCTAGCTCGCCTTACAAGAAACACACTCTGCTTTTGAGAAAAGAGCACTCCTCTACTCTACTGTGTTTCCTATGGGGTCCGAACAGTGAGCTTGCTCAGAACAAAAGAACTGTGCTTCCTACACACACGGGCCATATCTAGTTCAACTCTGCTTAGGAAACTGACAAGAAAAGAGCTCCTCTTCAGTCCAATACACTGTACTTGCTGTGAACAGACGCGAGTGCTATTTGCACTGTGTAAGGCAAAGGGAGCGCAATAGTGACTTTCCTTACCAAAAAAAAACTCATGCTCGTAGGACCAAAAACTGCATGTGTCTCAACTCCTTTTAGGACTGGGAAACAAATGCTAGCTCGCCTTACAAGAAACACACTCTGGCCGGGCAGTGGTGGCGCACGCCTTTAATCCCAGCACTCGGGAGGCAGAGCCAGGCGGATCTCTGTGATTTCGAGGCCAGCCTGGGCTACCAAGTGAGTCCCAGGAAAGGCGCAAAGCTACACAGAGAAACCCTGTCTCGAAAAACCAAAAAAAAAAAAAAAAAAGAAACACACTCTGCTTTTGAGAAAAGAGCACTCTTCTACTGTACTGTGTTTCCTAAGTTTTCTGAACAGTTTGCTTGTTCAGAACAAAAGAACTGTGCTTCCTACACACACGGGCCATATCTAGTTCAACTCTGCTTAGGAAACTGACAAGATCAGTACCTCCTCTTCAGTCCAATACACTGTACTTTCTGGGAACAGACGCGTGTGCTATTTGCACTGTGTATGACAATGGACGCGCAATAGTTACTTTCCTTACCAGAAAACAACTCTTGCTCGTAGGACCGAAAACTGCATGTGATCAACTCCATTAAGAACTGGGAAATAAACGCTAGCTCGCCTTACAAGAAACAGACTCTGCTTTTGAGAAAAGAGCACTTTTCTACTCTACTGTGTTTCCTATGGGACCAGAACAGTGAGCTTGCTCAGAACAAAAGAACTGTGCTTTCTACACACACGTCCATATCTAGATCAATTCTGCTTAGGAAACTGACAAGAACAGTAGATCCTCTTCAGTCCAATACACAGTACAAGCTGGGAAAAGACGCCAGTGCTATTTGCACTGTGTATGACAATGGGAGCGCAATAGTGTCTCTTCTTACCAGAAAACAACTCTTGATTGTAGGACCAGAAACTGCATGGGATTCAACTCCATTTAAGACTGGGAAACAAACGCTAGCTCGCCTTAGAAGAAACACACTCTGCTTTAGAGAAAAGAGCATCCTTCTACTCTTCTGTTTTTCCTATGGGACCAGAACAGTGAGCTTGCTCAAAACAAAAGAACTGTGCTTCCTACACAAACTGCCCGTATCTAGTTCAACTCTGCTTAGGAAACTGACAAGAACAGTAGCTCCTCTTCAGTCCAATACACTGTACTTGCTGGGAACAGATGCGAGTGCTATTTGCACTGTGTATGGCAATGGGAGCGCAATAGTGATTCCTTACCAGAAAACAACTCTTGCTCGTAGGACCAGAAACTGCATGTGATTCAACTCCATTTCTGACTGGGAAACAAACACTAGCTCGGCTTACAAGAAACACACTCTGCTTTTGAGAAAAGAGCACTCTTCTACTCTACACTGTGTCCTATGGAATCCGAACAGTGAGCTTGCTCAGAAAAAAGAACTGTGCTTCCTACATACACGGGCCATATCTAGTTCAACTCTTCTTAGGAAACTGACAAGAACAGTAGCTCCTCTTCAGTCCAATACACTGTACTTGCTGGGAACAGACACGAGGACTATTTGCACTGTGTATTGCAAAGGGAGCGCAATAGTGACTTTCCTTACCAGAAAACAACTCTTTCTTGTAGGAACAAAAACTGCATGTGATTCAACTCCATTTAGGACTGCGAAACAAACGCTAGCTCGCCTTACAAGTAACACACTCTGCTTTTGAGAAAAGAGCAGTAATTTACTCTAATGTGTTTCCTATAGGGCTAGAACAGTGAGCTTGCTCAGAACAAAAGAACTGTGCTTCCTAAACACACGGCCATATCTAGTTCAACTCTGCTTATGAAACTGACAAAAACAGTAGCTCCTCTTCAGTCCAATACACCTTACTTGCTTGGAACAGACGCGAGTGCTATTTACACAGTGTATGGGAATGGGAGCGCAATGGTGACTTTCCTTACCAGAAAACAACTGTTGCTCGTAAACCAAAAACTGCATGTGATTCAAATCCATTGAGAACTGGGAAATAAATGCTGGCTTGCCTTACAAGAAACAGACTCTGCTTTTGAGAAAAGAGCACTCATCTACTCTACTGTGTTTCCTATATGGCCAGAACAGTGAGCTTGCTCAGAACAAAGGAACTGTTCTTCCAACACACACGGCCATATCTAGATAAATTCTGCTTAGGAAACTGACAAGAACAGTAGCTCCTCTTCAGTCCAATACACTGTACATGCTGGGAACCGACACCAGTGCTTTTTGCCCTGTGTATGACAATGGGAGCGCAATAGTGACTCTTCTTACCAGAAAACAATTCTTGCTCGTAAGACAAGAAACTGCATATGATTCAACTCCATTTAGGACTGGGAAACAAACGCTAGCTCGCCTTACAAGAAACACACTCTGCTTTTGAGAATGAGCACTCTTCTACTCTATTGTGTTTCCTATGGGGTCCGAACAGTCAGCTTGCTCAGAACAAAAGAACTGTGCTTCCTACACACACGGCCATATCTATTTCAATTCTGCTTAGGAACCTGACAAGAACAGTAGATTCTCTTCAGTCCAATACACTTTACATGCTTGGAACAGACGCGAGTACTATTTGCCCTGAGCATGACAATGGGAGCGCAATAGTGACTCTTCTTATCAGAAAACAACTCTTGCTCGTAGGACCAGAAACTGCATGTGATTCAACACCACTTAGGACTGGGAAACAATCGCTAGCTCCCCTTACAAGAAACACACTCTGCTTTTGAGAAAAGACACTCTTCTACTCTACTGTTTTTCCTATAGGTCTAGAACAGTGAGCCTGCTCAGAATAAAAGAACTGTACTTCCTACACACTCGGGCCATATCTAGTTCAATTCTGATTAGGAAATTGACAAGAACAGTAGATCCTCTTCAGTCCAATACACAGTACAACCTGGGAACAGACGCTAGTGTTATTTGCCCTGTGTATGACAATGGGAGCGCAATAGTGACTCTTTTTTTTCAGAAAACAACTCTTGCTCGTAGGACAAGAAACTGCATGTGAATCAACTCCATTTAGGACTGGGAAACAAACACTAGCTCTCCTTACAAGAAACACACTCTGCTTTTGAGAAAAGAGCACTCTTCTACTCTACTTTTTTTCCTATGGGGTCTGAACAGTGAGCTTGCTCAGAACAAAAGAACTGTGATTCCTACCCACAGCCATATATAGTTCAATTCTTCTTAGGAAACTGACAAGAACAGTAGATCCTCTTCAGTCCAATACACTGTACTTGCTGGGAACAGACGCGAGTGCTATTTGCACTGTGTATGGCAATGGGAGCTCAATAGTGACTCTTCTTACCAGAAAACAACTCTTACTCGTAGGACCAGAAACTGCATGGGATTCAACTCCACTTCTGACTGGGAAACAAACACTAGCTCCCCTTACAAGAAACACACTCTCCTTTTGAGAAAAGAGCACTCTTCTATTCTACTGTGTTTCCAATGGGAACCGAACAGTGAGCTTGCAGAGAACAAAAGAACTGTGCTTCCTACACACAAGGGCCATATATAGCTCAACTCTGCTTAGCAAACTGACAAGGACAGTAGCTCCTGTTCAGTCCAATACACTGTACTTGCTGTGAACAGACGTGAGTGCTATTTGTACTGTGTATGGCAATGGGAGCGCAATAGTGACTTTCCTTACCAGAAAACAACTGTTGCTCGTAAACCAAAAACTGCATGTGATTCAACTAAATTTAGGACTGGGAAACAAATGCTAGCTCGCCTTACAAGAAACACACTCTGCTTTTGAGAAAAGAGCACTCTTCTACTCTACTGTGTTTCCTATGGGGTCCGAACAGTGAGCTTGCTCAGAACAAAAGAACTGTGCTTCCTACACACACGGCCATATCTAGTTCAACTCTGCTTAGGAAACTGACAAGAACAGTAGCTCCTCTTCAGTCCAATACACTGTACTTGCTGGGAACAGACGACAGTGCTATTTGCCCTGTGTATGACAATGGGAGTGCAATAGTGACTCTTCTTACCAGAAAACAATTCTTGCTCTTAGGACCAAAAACTGCATGTGATTCAACTCCTTTTAGGACAGGGAAACAAACGCTAGCTCGCCTTACAAGAAACACACTCTGCTTTTGAGAAAAGAGAACTCTTCTACTCCACTTTTTTTCCTATGGGGTGTGAACAGTGAGCTTGCTCAGAACAAAAGAACTGTGCTTCCTACATACACGGGCCATATCTAGTTCAACTCTGCTTAGGAAACTGACAAGATCAGTAGCTCCTCTTCAGTCCAATACACTGTACTTGCTGGGAACAGACATGAGTGCTATTTGCACTGTGTATGGCAATGGGAGCGCAATAGTGACTTTCCTTACCAGAAAACAGCTCTTGCTCGTAAACCAAAAACTGCATGTTATTCATCTCCATTTAGGACTGGGGAACAAACGCTAGCTCGCCTTACAAGAAACACACTCTGCTTTTGAGAAAAGAGCACTCCTCTACTCTACTGTGTTTCCTATGGGGTCCGAACAGTGAGCTTGCTCAGAACAAAAGAACTGTGCTTCCTACACACACGGGCCATATCTAGTTCAACTCTGCTTAGGAAACTGACAAGAAAAGAGCTCCTCTTCAGTCCAATACACTGTACTTGCTGTGAACAGACGCGAGTGCTATTTGCACTGTGTAAGGCAAAGGGAGCGCAATAGTGACTTTCCTTACCAAAAAAAAACTCATGCTCGTAGGACCAAAAACTGCATGTGTCTCAACTCCTTTTAGGACTGGGAAACAAATGCTAGCTCGCCTTACAAGAAACACACTCTGGCCGGGCAGTGGTGGCGCACGCCTTTAATCCCAGCACTCGGGAGGCAGAGCCAGGCGGATCTCTGTGAGTTCGAGGCCAGCCTGGGCTACCAAGTGAGTCCCAGGAAAGGCGCAAAGCTACACAGAGAAACCCTGTCTCGAAAAACCAAAAAAAAAAAAAAAAAAAAAAAGAAACACACTCTGCTTTTGAGAAAAGAGCACTCTTCTACTGTACTGTGTTTCCTAAGTTTTCTGAACAGTTTGCTTGTTCAGAACAAAAGAACTGTGCTTCCTACACACACGGGCCATATCTAGTTCAACTCTGCTTAGGAAACTGACAAGATCAGTACCTCCTCTTCAGTCCAATACACTGTACTTTCTGGGAACAGACGCGTGTGCTATTTGCACTGTGTATGACAATGGACGCGCAATAGTTACTTTGCTTACCAGAAAACAACTCTTGCTCGTAGGACCAGAAACTGCATGGGATTCAACTCCATTTCTGACTGGGAAACAAACACTAGCTCTCCTTAAAAGAAACACACTCTGCTTTTGAGAAAAGAGCACTCTTCTACTCTACTGTGTCTCCTATGGGGTCCGAACAGTGAGCTTGCTCAGAACAAAAGAACTGTGCTTCCTACACACACGGGCCATATCTAATTCAACTCTGCTTAGGAAACTGACAAGAACAGTAGCTCCTCTTCAGTCCAATACACTGTACTTGCTGGGAACAGACGCGAGTGATATTTGCACTGTGTATGTTAATGGGAACTCAATAGTGACTTTCCTTACCAGAACACAACTCTTGCTCGTAGGACCGAAAACTGCATGTGGTCAACTCCATTAAGAACTGGGAAATAAACGCTAGCTCGCCTTACAAGAAACAGACTCTGTTTTGAGAAAAGAGCACTTTTCTACTCTACTGTGTTTCCTATGGGACCAGAACAGTGAGCTTGCTCAGAACAAAAGAACTGTGCTTCCCACACACACGTCCATATCTAGATCAATTCTGCTTAGGAAACTGACAAGAACAGTAGATCCTCTTCAGTCCAATACACAGTACAAGCTGGGAAAAGACGCCAGTGCTATTTGCACTGTGTATGACAATGGGAGCGCAATAGTGTCTCTTCTTACCAGAAAACAACTCTTGATTGTAGGACCAGAAACTGCATGGGATTCAACTCCATTTAAGACTGGGAAACAAACGCTAGCTCGCCTTAGAAGAAACACACTCTGCTTTAGAGAAAAGAGCATCCTTCTACTCTTCTGTTTTTCCTATGGGACCAGAACAGTGAGCTTGCTCAAAACAAAAGAACTGTGCTTCCTACACAAACTGCCCGTATCTAGTTCAACTCTGCTTAGGAAACTGACAAGAACAGTAGCTCCTCTTCAGTCCAATACACTGTACTTGCTGGGAACAGACGCGAGTGCTATTTGCACTGTGTATGGCAATGGGAGCGCAATAGTGATTCCTTACCAGAAAACAACTCTTGCTCGTAGGACCAGAAACTGCATGTGATTCAACTCCATTTCTGACTGGGAAACAAACACTAGCTCGGCTTACAAGAAACACACTCTGCTTTTGAGAAAAGAGCACTCTTCTACTCTACACTGTGTCCTATGGAATCCGAACAGTGAGCTTGCTCAGAAAAAAGAACTGTGCTTCCTACATACACGGGCCATATCTAGTTCAACTCTTCTTAGGAAACTGACAAGAACAGTAGCTCCTCTTCAGTCCAATACACTGTACTTGCTGGGAACAGACACGAGGACTATTTGCACTGTGTATTGCAAAGGGAGCGCAATAGTGACTTTCCTTACCAGAAAACAACTCTTTCTTGTAGGAACAAAAACTGCATGTGATTCAACTCCATTTAGGACTGCGAAACAAACGCTAGCTCGCCTTACAAGTAACACACTCTGCTTTTGAGAAAAGAGCAGTAATTTACTCTAATGTGTTTCCTATAGGGCTAGAACAGTGAGCTTGCTCAGAACAAAAGAACTGTGCTTCCTAAACACACGGCCATATCTAGTTCAACTCTGCTTAGGAAACTGAGAAGAACAGTAGCTCCTCTTCAGTCCAATACACCTTACTTGCTTGGAACAGACGCGAGCGCTATTTGCACAGTGTATGGGAATGGGAGCGCAATAGTGACTTTCCTTACCAGAAAACAACTGTTGCTCGTAAACCAAAAACTGCATGTTATTCAACTCCATTGAGAACTGGGAAATAAACGCTGGCTTGCCTTACAAGAAACAGACTCTGCTTTTGAGAAAAGAGCACTCATCTACTCTACTGTGTTTCCTATATGGCCAGAACAGTGAGCTTGCTCAGAACAAAGGAACTGTGCTTCCTACACACACGGGCATATCTAGATAAATTCTGATTAGGAATCTGACAAGAACAGTAGCTCCTCTCAGTCCAATACACTGTACATGCTGGGAACCGACACCAGTGCTATTTGCCCTGTGTATGACAATGGGAGCTCAATAGTGACTCTTCTTACCAGAAAACAACTCTTGCTCGTAAGACAAGAAACTGCATATGATTCAACTCCATTTAGGACTGGGAAACAAACTCTAGCTCGCCTTACAAGAAACACACTCTGCTTTTGAGAATGAGCACTCTTCTATTCTATTGTGTTTCCTATGGGGTCCGAACAGTCAGCTTGCTCAGAACAAAAGAACTGTGCTTCCTACACACACGGCCATATCTATTTCAATTCTGCTTAGGAACCTGACAAGAACAGTAGATTCTCTTCAGTCCAATACACTTTACATGCTTGGAACAGACGCGAGTACTATTTGCCCTGTGCATGACAATGGGAGCGCAATAGTGACTCTTCTTACCAGAAAACAACTCTTGCTCGTAGGACCAGAAACTGCATGTGATTCAACACCACTTAGGACTGGGAAACAATCGCTAGCTCCCCTTACAAGAAACACACTCTGCTTTTAAGAAAAGACACTCTTCTACTCTACTGTGTTTCCTATAGGTCTAAAACAGTGAGCCTGCTCAGAATAAAAGAACTGTACTTCCTACACATTCGGGCCATATCTAGTTCAATTCTGATTAGGAAATTGACAAGAACAGTAGATCCTCTTCAGTCCAATACACAGTACAACCTGGGAACTGACGCTAGTGTTATTTGCCCTGTGTATGACAATGGGAGCGCAATAGTGACTCTTTTTTTCAGAAAACAACTCTTGCTCGTAGGACAAGAAACTGCATGTGAATCAACTCCATTTAGGACTGGGAAACAAACACTAGCTCGCCTTACAAGATACACACTCTGCTTTTGAGAAAAGAGCACTCTTCTACTCTACTTTTTTTCCTATGGGGTCTGAACAGTGAGCTTGCTCAGAACAAAAGAACTGTGCTTCCTACCCACGGCCATATATAGTTCAATTCTGCTTAGGAAACTGACAAGAACAGTAGATCCTCTTCAGTCCAATACACTGTACTTGCTGGGAACAGACGCGAGTGCTATTTGCACTGTGTATGGCAATGGGAGCTCAATAGTGATTCTTCTTACCAGAAAACAACTCTTACTCGTAGGACCAGAAACTGCATGGGATTCAACTCCACTTCTGACTGGGAAACAAACACTAGCTCCCCTTACAAGAAACACACTCTCCTTTTGAGAAAAGAGCACTCTTCTATTCTACTGTGTTTCCAATGGGAACCGAACAGTGAGCTTGCTGAGAACAAAAGAACTGTGCTTCCTACACACAAGGGCCATATATAGCTCAACTCTGCTTAGCAAACTGACAAGGACAGTAGCTCCTGTTCAGTCCAATACACTGTACTTGCTGTGAACAGACGTGAGTGCTATTTGCACTGTGTATGGCAATGGGAGCGCAATAGTTACTTTCCTTACCAGAAAACAACTGTTGCTCGTAAACCAAAAACTGCACGTGATTCAACTAAATTTAGGACTGGGAAACAAATGCTAGCTCGCCTTACAAGAAACACACTCTGCTTTTGAGAAAAGAGCACTCTTCTACTCTACTGTGTTTCCTATGGGGTCCGAACAGTGAGCTTGCTCAGAACAAAAGAACTGTGCTTCCTACACACGGGCCATATCTAGTTCAACTCTGCTTAGGAAACTGACAAGAACAGTAGCTCCTCTTCAGTCCAATCCACTGTACTTGCTGGGAACAGACGCGTGTGCTATTTGCCCTGTGTATGACAATGGGAGTGCAATAGTGACTCTTCTTACCAGAAAACAATTCTTGCTCGTAGGACCAAAAACTGCATGTGATTCAACTCCATTTAGGACTGAGAAACAAACGCTAGCTCGCCTTACAAGAAACACACTCTGCTTTTGAGAAAAGAGAACTCTTCTACTCCACTTTTTTTCCTATGGGGTGTGAACAGTGAGCTTGCTCAGAACAAAAGAACTGTGCTTCCTACATACACGGGCCATATCTAGTTCAACTCTGCTTAGGAAACTGACAAGATTAGTACCTCCTCTTCATTCCAATACACTGTACTTGCTGGGAACAGTCATGAGTGCTATTTGCACTGTGTATGGCAATGGGAGCGCAATAGTGACTTTCCTTACCAGAAAACAACTCTTGCTCGTAAACCAAAAACTGCATGTTATTCAACTCCATTTAAGACTGGGAAACAAACGCTAGCTCGCCTTACAAGAAACACACTCTGCTTTTGAGAAAAGAGCACTCTTCTACTTTACTGTGTTTCCTATGGGGTCCGAAGAGTGAGCTTGCTCAGAACAAAAGAACTGTGCTTCCTACACACACGGGCCATATCTAGTTCAACTCTGCTAAGGAAACTGACAAGAAAAGAGCTCCTCTTCAGTCCAATACACTGTACTTGCTGTGAACAGACGCGAGTGCTATTTGCACTGTGTATGGCAATGGGAGCACAATAGTGACTTTCCTTACCAGAAAACAACTCTTGCTCGTAGGACAAAAAACTGCATGTGATTCAACTCCATTTAGAACTGGAAAATAAACGCTAGCTAGCCTTACAAGAAACACACTCTGCTTTTTAGAAAAAAGCACACTTCTACTCTACTGTTTTTCCTATGGGGTCTGAACAGTGAGCTTGCTCAGAACAGAAGAACTGTGCTTCCTACACACACGGCCATATCTAGTTCAATTCTGCATAGGAAACTGACAAGAACAGTAGCTCCTCTTCAGTCCAATACACTGTACTTGGTGTGAATAGACGCGAGTGCTATTTGCACTGTGTATGGCAAAGGGAACTCAATAGTGGCTTTCCTTACCAAAAAAACCCTCATGCTCGTAGGACCAAAAACTGCATGTGTCTCAACTCCTTTTAGGACTGGGAAACAAATGCTAGCTCGCCTTACAAGAAACACACTCTGCTTTTGAGAAAAGAGCACTCTTCTACTGTACTGTGTTTCCTAAGTTTTCCGAACAGTGAGCTTGTTCAGACCAAAAGAACTGTGCTTCCTACACACACGGGCCATATCTAGTTCAACTCTGCTTAGGAAACTGACAAGATCAGTAGCTCCTCTTCAGTCCAATACACTGTACTTTCTGGGAACAGACGCGTGTGCTATTTGCACTGTGTATGGCAATGGAAGCGCAATAGTTACTTTCCTTACCAGAAAACAACTCTTGCTCGTAGGACCAGAAACTGCATGGGATTCAACTCCATTTCTGACTGGGAAACAAACACTAGAATTCCTTACAAGAAACACACTCTGCTTTTGAGAAAAGAGCACTCTTCTACTCTACTGTGTCTCCTATGGGGTCCGAACAGTGAGCTTGCTCAAAACAAAAGAACTGTGCTTCCTACACACACGGGCCATATCTAATTCAACTCTGCTTAGGAAACTGACAAGAACAGTAGCTCCTCTTCAGTCCAATACACTGTACTTGCTGGGAACAGACGTGAGTGATATTTGCACTGTGTACGTTAATGGGAATTCAATAGTGACTTTCCTTACCAGAACACAACTCTTGCTCGTAGGACCGAAAACTGCATGTGCTTCAACTCCATTTAGAACTGGGAAATAAACGCTAGCTCGCTTTACATGAAACAGATTCTGCTTTTGAGAAAAGAGCACTCTTCTACTCTACTTTGTTTCCTATATGGCCAGAACAGAGAGCTTGCTCAGAACAAAAGAACTGTGCTTCCTACACACACGGCCATATCTATTTCAATTCTGCTTAGGAACCTGACAAGAACAGTAGATTCTCTTCAGTCCAATACACTTTACATGCTGGGAACAGACGCGAGTACTATTTGCCCTGTGCATGACAATGGGAGCGCAATAGTGACTCTTCTTACCAGAAAACAACTCTTGCTCGTAGGACCAGAAACTGCATGTGATTCAACACCACTTAGGACTGGGAAACAATCGCTAGCTCCCCTTACAAGAAACACACTCTGCTTTTGAGAAAAGACACTCTTCTACTCTACTCTGTTTCCTATAAGTCTAGAACAGTGAGCCTGCTCAGAATAAAAGAACTGTACTTCCTACACACTCGGGCCATATCTAGTTCAATTCTGATTAGGAAATTGACAAGAACAGTAGATCCTCGTCAGTCCAATACACAGTACAACCTGGGAACAGACGCTAGTGTTATTAGCCCTGTGTATGACAATGGGAGCGCAATAGTGACTCTTTTTTTCAGAAAACAACTCTTGCTCGTAGGACAAGAAACTGCATGTGAATCAACTCCATTTAGGACTGGGAAACAAACACTAGCTCGTCTTACAAGAAACACACTCTGCTTTAGAGAAAAGAGCACTCTTCTACTCTAATTTTTTTCCTATGGGGTCTGAACAGTGAGCTTGCTCAGAACAAAAGAACTGTGCTTCCTACCCACAGCCATATATAGTTCAATTCTGCTTAGGAAACTGACAAGAATAGTAGATCCTTCTCAGTCCAATACACTGTACTTGCAGGGAACAGACGCGAGTGCTATTTGCACTGTGTATGGCAATGGGAGCTCAATAGTGACTCTTCTTACCAGAAAACAACTCTTGCTCGTAGGACCACAAACTGCATGGGATTCAACTCCACTTCTGACTGGGAAACAAACACTAGCTCCCCTTACAAGAAACACACTCTCCTTTTGAGAAAATAGCACTCTTCTATTCTACTGTGTTTCCAATGGGAACCGAACAGTGAGCTTGCTGAGAACAAAAGAACTGTGCTTCCTACACACAAGGGCCATATATAGCTCAACTCTGCTTAGCAAACTGACAAGGACAGTAGCTCCTGTTCAGTCCAATACACTGTACTTGCTGGGAACTGACGTGAGTGCTATTTGCACTGTGTATGGCAATGGGAGCGCAATAGTGACTTTCCTTACCAGAAAACAACTGTTGCTCGTAAACCAAAAACTGCATGTGATTCAACTAAATTTAGGACTGGGAAACAAACGCTAGCTCGCCTTACAAGAAACACACTCTGCTTTTGAGAAAATAGAACTCTTCTACTCCACTTTTTTCCTATGGTGTGTGAACAGTGAGCTTGCTCAGAACAAAAGAACTGTGCTTCCTACATACACGGGCCATATCTAGTTCAACTCTGCTTAGGAAACTGACAAGATCAGTAGCTCCTCTTCAGTCCAATACACTGTACTTGCTGGGAACAGACATGAGTGCTATTTGCACTGTGTATGGCAATGGGAGCGCAATAGTGACTTTCCTTACCAGAAAACAACTCTTGCTCGTAAACCAAAAACTGCATGTTATTCAACTCCATTTAGGACTGGGAAACAAACGCTAGCTCGCCTTACAAGAAACACACTCTGCTTTTGAGAAAAGAGCACTCTTCTACTCTACTGTGTTTCCTATGGGGTCCGAACAGTGAGCTTGCTCAGAACAAAAGAACTGTGCTTCCTACACACACGGGCCATATCTAGTTCATCTCTGCTTAGGAAACTGACAAGAAAAGAGCTCCTCTTCAGTCCAATACACTGTACTTGCTGTGAACAGATGCGAGTGCTATTTGCACTGTGTATGGCAATGGGAGCACAATAGTGACTTTCCTTACCAGAAAACAACTCTTGCTCGTAGGACAAAAAACTGCATGTGATTCATCTCCATTTAGAACTGGAAAATAAACGCTAGCTCGCCTTACAAGAAACACACTCTGCTTTTGAGAAAAAAGCACACTTCTACTCTACTGTTTTACCTATGGGGTCTGAACAGTGAGCTTACTCAGAACAGAAGAACTGTGCTTCCTACACACACGGCCATATCTAGTTCAATTCTGCATAGGAAACTGACAAGAACAGTAGCTCCTCTTCAGTCCAATACACTGTACTTGCTGTGAATAGACGCGAGTGCTTTGCACTGTGTATGGCAAAGGGAACGCAATAGTGGCTTTCCTTACCAAAAAAAACCTCATGCTCGTAGGACCAAAAACTGCATGTGTCTCAACTCCTTTTAGGACTGGGAAACAAATGCTAGCTCGCCTTACAAGAAACACACTCTGCTTTTGAGAAAAGAGCACTCTTCTTCTGTACTGTGTTTCCTAAGTTTTCCGAACAGTGAGCTTGTTCAGACCAAAAGAACTGTGCTTCCTACACACACGGGCCATATCTAGTTCAACTCTGCTTAGGAAACTGACAAGGACAGTAGCTCCTGTTCAGTCCAATATACTGTACTTGCTGTGAACAGTCGTGAGTGCCATTTGCACTGTGTATGGCAATGGGAGCGCAATAGTGACTTTCCTTACCAGAAAACAACTATTGCTCGTAAACCAAAAACTGCATGTGATTCAACTAAATTTAGGACTGGGAAACAAATGCTAGCTGGCCTTACAAGAAACACACTCTGCTTTTGAGAAAAGAGCACTCTTCTACTCTACTGTGTTTCCTATGGGGTCCGAACAGTGAGCTTGCTCAGAACAAAAGAACTGTGCTTCCTACACACGGGCCATATCTAGTTCAACTCTACTTAGGAAACTGACAAGAACAGTAGCTCCTCTTCAGTCCAATACACTGTACTTGCTGGGAACAGACGCGTGTGCTATTTGCCCTGTGTATGACAATGGGAGTGCAATAGTGACTCTTCTTACCAGAAAACAATTCTTGCTCGTAGGACCAAAAACTGCATGTGATTCAACTCCATTTAGGACTGAGAAACAAACGCTAGCTCGCCTTACAAGAAACACACTCTGCTTTTGAGAAAAGAGAACTCTTCTACTCTACTGTGTCTCCTATGGGGTCCGAACAGTGAGCTTGCTCAGAACAAAAGAACTGTGCTTCCTACACACACGGGCCATATCTAATTCAACTCTGCTTAGGAAACTGACAAGAACAGTAGCTCCTCTTCAGTCCAATACACTGTACTTGCTGGGAACAGACGTGAGTGATATTTGCACTGTGTACGTTAATGGGAATTCAATAGTGACTTTCCTTACCAGAACACAACTCTTGCTCGTAGGACCGAAAACTGCATGTGCTTCAACTCCATTTAGAACTGGGAAATAAACGCTAGCTCGCTTTACATGAAACAGATTCTGCTTTTGAGAAAAGAGCACTCTTCTACTCTACTTTGTTTCCTATATGGCCAGAACAGAGAGCTTGCTCAGAACAAAAGAACTGTGCTTCCTACACACACGGCCATATCTAGTTCAACTGTGCTTAGGAATCTGACAAGAACAGTAGCTCCTCTTCAGTCCAATACACTGTACATGCTGGGAACAGATGCCAGTGCTATTTGCCCTGTGTATGACAATGGGAGCACAATAGTGACTCTTCTTACCAGAAAACAGCTCTTGCTCGTAGGACCAGAAACTGCATGTAATTCAACTCCATTTAGGACTGGGAAACAAACGCTAGCTCGCCTTACAAACAACACACTCTGCTTTTGAGAAAAGAGCACTCTTCTACTCTACTGTGTTTCCTATAGGGCCAGAACAGTGAGCTTGCTCAGAACAAAAGAACTGTGCTTCCTACACACACGGCCATATCTAGTTCAATGCTGCTTAGGAAACTGACAAGAACAGTAGATCCTCTTCAGTCAAATACACTGTACATGCTGGGAACAGACGACAGTGCTATTTGCTTTTTGTATGACAATGGGAGCACAATAATGACTCTTCTTACCAGAAAACAACTATTGCTCATAGGACCAGATTTGCATGTGATTCAACTCCATTTAAGACTTGGAAACAAACGCTAGCTCGCCTTACAAGAAACACACTCTGCTTTTGAGGAAAGAGCACTCTTCTACTCTACTATGTTTCCTATAGGGCCAGAACAGTGAGCTTGCTAAGAACAAAAGAACTGTGCTTCCTACACACACGCGCCATATCTCGATCAATTCTGCTTAGGAAACTGACAAGAACAGTAGATCCTCTTAAGTCCAATACACTGTACATGCTGGGAACAGATGCCAGTGCTATATGCCCTGTGAATGAAAATGGGAGCACACTAGTGACTCTTCTTACCAGAAAACAACTCTTGCTCGTAGGACCAGAACCTGCATGTGATTCAACTCCATTTAGGACTGAGAAACAAAGGCTAACTCGCCTTACAAGAAACACACTCTGCTTTTGAAAAAGGGCACTCTTCCACTCTACTGTATTTCCTATGGTGTCCAAACAGTGAGCTTGCTCAGAAGAAAAGAACTGGTCTTCCTACACACACGGCCATATCTAGTTCAACTCTGCTTAGGAAACTGACAAGAACAGTAGATCCTCTTCAGTCCAATACAGTGTACATGCTGGGAACAGACGCCAGTGCTATTTGCCCTGTGTATGACAATGGGAGCGCAATAGTGACTCTTCTTACCAGAAAACAACTCTTGCTCGTGGGACCAAAACCTGCATGTGATTCAACTTCATTTAGGACTGGGAAACAAACGCTAGCTCACCTTACAAGAAACACACTCTGCTTTTGAGAAAAGAGCACTCTTCTACTCTAATGTGTTTCCTATAGGGCCAAAAGAGTGAGCTTGCTCAGAACAAAAGAACTGTGCTTCATACACACACGTCCATATCTAGTTCAATTCTGCTTAGGAAACTGACAAGAACAGTAGATCCTCTTCAGTCCAATACACTGTATATGCTGGGAACATACGCCAGTGCTATTTGCCCTGTGTATGCCAATGGGAGCGCAATAGTGACTCTTCTTACCAGAAAACAACTCTTGCTCGTAGGACCAGAAACTGCATGTGATTCAACTCTATTTAGGACTGGGAAACAAACACTAGCTTGCCTTACAAGAAACACAGTCTGATTTTGAGAAAAGACCACTCTTCTACTCTACTGTGTTTCCTATGGGTTCCGAACAGTGAGCTTGCTCAGAACAAAAGAACTGTGCTTCCTACACACACGGCCATATCTAGTTCATCTCTGCTTAGGAAACTGACAAGAACAGTAGCTCCTCTTCAGTCCAATACACTGTACTTGCTGGGAACAGACGCCAGTGCTATTTGCCCCTTGTATGACAATGGGAGCACAATAGTGACTCTTCTTACCAGAAAACAACTCTTGCTCGTTGGACCAGAAACTGCATGTGATTCAAATCCATTTAGGACAGGGAAACAAACCCTAGCTCGCCTTACAAGAAACACACTATGTTTTTGAGAAAAGGGCACTCTTCTACTCTACGGTGTTTCCTATTGGGTCCGAACAGCGAGATGGCTCAGAACAAAAGAACTGTGCTTCCTACACACACGGGCCATATCTAGTTCAACTCTGCTTAGGAAACTGACAAGAACAGTAGCTCCTCTTCAGTCCAATACACTGTACTTGATGGGAACAGACACAAGTCCTATTTGCACTGTGTGTGGCAATGGGAGCACAATAGTGACTTTCCTTACCAGAAAACAACTCTGGCTTGTAGGACCAAAAACTGCATGTGATTCAACTCCATTTAGGACTGGGAAACAAACGCTAGCTCGCCTTACAAGAAACACACTCTGCTTTTGAGAAAAGAGCACTCTTCTACTCTACTGTGTTTCCTATAGGGCCAAAACAGTGAGCTTGCTCAGAAAAAAAGAACTGTGCTTCCTGAACACATGGGCTATATCTAGTTCAACTCTGCTCTAGGAAACTGACAAGAACAGTAGATCCTCTTCAGTCCAATACACTGTACATGCTGGGAACAGACGCCAGTGCTATTTGCCCTGTGTATGACAGTGGGAGCACAAGAGTGACTCTTCTTACCAGAAAACAACTCTTGCTCGTAGGACCAGAAACTGCATGTGATTCAACTCCCATTTAGGACTGGGAAACAAACGCTAGCTCGCCTTACAAGAAACACACTCTGCTTTTGAGAAAAGAGCACTCTTCTACTCTACTGTGTTTCCTATGGGGTCCGAACAGTGAGCTTGCTCAGAACAAAAGAACTGTGCTTCCTACACACACGTGCCATATATAGTTTAACTCTGCTTAGGAAACTGACAAGAACAGTAGCTCCTCTTCAGTGCAATACACTGTACTTGCTGGGAACAGACACGAGTGCTATTTGCACTGTGTATGGCAATGGGAGCACAATATTGACTTTCTTTACCAGAAAACAACTCTTACACGTGGGACAAACAACTGCATGTGATTCAACTCCATTTAGGACTGGAAAACAAACGCTAGCTCGCCTTACAAGAAACACACTCTACTTTTGAGAAAAGAACATCTTCTACTCTGCTGTGTTTCCTATAGGGCCAAAACAGTGAGCTTGCTCAGAACAAAAAAACTGTGCTTCCTACACACACGGCCATATCTAGTTCAATTCTGCTTAGGAAACAGACAAGAACAGTAGATCCCCTTCAGTCCAATAAACTGTACAAGCTGGGAAGAGACGACAGTGCTATTTGCACTGTGTATGACAATGGGAGCACAATAGTGACTCTTCTTACCAGAAAACAGCTCTTGCTCGTAGGACCAGAAACTGCATGTGATTCAACTCCATTTAAGACTGGGAAACAAACGCTAGCTTGCCTTACAAGAAACACACTCTGCTTTTTAGAAAAGAGCACTCTTCAATCTAATGTGTTTCCTATGGGGTTCGAAAAGTGAGCTTGCTCAGAACAAAAGAACTGTGCTTCCTACACACAAGGGCCATATATAGCTCAACTCTGCTTAGCAAACTGACAAGGACAGTAGCTCCTGTTCAGTCCAATAAACTGTACTTGTTGTGAACAGACGTGAGTGCTATTTGCACTGTGTATGGCAATGGGAGCACAATAGTGACTTTCCTTACCAGAAAACAACTCTTGCTCGTAGGACCAAAAACTGCATGTGATTCAACTCCATTTAGGACTGGGAAACTAATGCTAGCTCGCCTTACAAGAAACACACTCGGCTTTGAGTAAATAGCACTCTTCTACTCTTCTGTGTTTCCCATAGGTCCAGAACAGTGAGCTTGCTCAGAACAAAAGAACTGTGCTTCCTACACACGGGCCATATCTAGTTCAACTCTGCTTAGGAAACTGACAAGAACAGTAGCTCCTCTTCAGTCCAATACACTGTACTTGCTGGGAACAGACGCGTGTGCTATTTGCCCTGTGTGTGACAATGGGAGTGCAATAGTGACTCTTCTTACCAGAAAACAATTCTTGCTCGTAGGACCAAAAACTGCATGTGATGCAACTCCTTTTAGGACTGGGAAACAAACGCTAGCTCGCCTTACAAGAAACACACTCTGCTTTTGAGAAAAGAGAACTCTTCTACTCCACTTTTTTTCCTATGGGGTGTGAACAGTGAGCTTGCTCAGAACAAATGAACTGTGCTTCCTACATACACGGGCCATATCTAGTTCAACTCTGCTTTGGAAACTGACAAGATCAGTAGCTCCTTTTCAGTCCAATACACTGTACTTGCTGGGAACAGACATGAGTGCTATTTGCACTGTGTATGGCAATGGGAGCGCAATAGTGACTTTCCTTACCAGAAAACAACTCTTGCTCGTAAACCAAAAACTGCATGTTATTCAACTCCATTTAGGACTGGGAAACAAACGCTAGCTCGCCTTACAAGAAACACACTCTGCTTTTGAGAAAAGAGCACTCTTCTACTCTACTGTGTTTCCTATGGGGTCCGAACAGTGAGCTTGCTCAGAACAAAAGAACTGTGCTTCCTACACACACGGGCCGTATCTAGTTCAACTCTGCTTAAGAAACTCACAAGAAAAGAGCTCCTCTTCAGTTCATTACACTGTACTTGCTGTGAACAGACGCGAGTGCTATTTGCACTGTGTATGGCAATGGGAGCACAATAGTGACTTTCCTTACCAGAAAACAACTCTTGCTCGTAGGACAAAAAACTGCATGTGATTCAACTCCATTTAGAACTGGAAAATAAATGCTAGCTCGCCTTAAAGAAACACACTCTGCTTTTGAGAAAAAAGCACACTTCTACTCTACTGTTTTTCCTATGGGGTCTGAACAGTGAGCTTACTCAGAACAGAAGAACTGTGCTTCCTACACACACGGCCATATCTAGTTCAATTCTGCATAGGAAACTGACAAGAACAGTAGCTCCTCTTCAGTCCAATACACTGTACTTGCTGTGAATAGACGCGAGTGCTTTGCACTGTGTATGGCAAAGGGAACGCAATAGTGGCTTTCCTTACCAAAAAAAACCTCATGCTAGTAGGACCAAAAACTGCATGTGTCTCAACTCCTTTTAGGACTGGGAAACAAATTCTAGCTCGACTTACAAGAAACACACTCTGCTTTTGAGAAAAGAGCACTCTTCTTCTTTACTGTGTTTCCTAAGTTTTCCAAACAGTGAGCTTGTTCAGACCAAAGAACTGTGCTTCCTACACACACGGGCCATATCTAGTTCAACTCTGCTTAGGAAACTGACAAGAACAGTAGCTCCTCTTCAGTCCAATACACTGTACTTTCTGGGAACAGACGCGTGTGCTCTTTGCACTGTGTATGGCAATGGAAGCGCAATAGTTACTTTCCTTACCAGAAAACAACTCTTGCTCGTAGGACCAGAAACAGCATGGGATTCAACTCCATTTCTGACTGGGAAACAAACACTAGCTCTCCTTACAAGGAACAGACTCTGCTTTTGAGAAAATAGCACTTTTCTAATCTACTTTGTTTCCTATATGGCCAGAGCAGAGAGCTTGCTCAGAACAAAAGAACTGTGCTTCCTACACACACGGCCATATCTATTTCAATTCTGCTTAGGAACCTCACAAGAACAGTAGATTCTCTTCAGTCCAATACACTTTACATGCTGGGAACAGACGCAAGTACTATTTGCCCTGTGCATGACAATGGGAGCGCAATAGTGACTCTTCTTACCAGAAAACAACTCTTGCTCGTAGGACCAGAAACTGCATGTGATTCAACACCACTTAGGACTGGGAAACAATCGCTAGCTCCCCTTACAAGAAACACACTCTGCTTTTGAGAAAAGAGCACTCTTCTACTCTACTTTTTTTCCTATGGAGTCTGAACAGTGAGCTTGCTCAGAACAAAAGAACTGTGCTTCCTACCCACGGCCATATATAGTTCAATTCTGCTTAGGAAACTAA
The DNA here is from genome assembly GCF_949786415.1 of Peromyscus eremicus. Lineage (NCBI taxonomy): Eukaryota > Metazoa > Chordata > Mammalia > Rodentia > Cricetidae > Peromyscus > Peromyscus eremicus. The sequence goes on along the minus strand of NW_026734375.1, from coordinate 438,723 downwards.
CAAGAACAGTAGATCCTTTTCAGTCCAATACACTGTACTTGCTGGGAACAGACGCGAGTGCTATTTGCACTGTGTATGGCAATGGGAGCTCAATAGTGACTCTTCTTACCAGAAAACAACTCTTGCTCTTAGGACCAGAAACTGCATGGGATTCAACTCCACTTCTGACTGGGAAACAAACACTAGCTCCCCTTACAAGAAACACACTCTTTTTTTGAGAAAAGAGCACTCTTCTATTCTACTGTGTTTCCAATGGGAACCGAACAGTGAGCTTGCTGAGAACAAAAGAACTGTGCTTCCTACACACAAGGGCCATATATAGCTCAACTCTGCTTAGCAAACTGACAAGGACAGTAGCTCCTGTTCAGTCCAATACACTGTACTTGCTGTGAACAGACGTGAGTGCCATTTGCACTGTGTATGGCAATGGGAGCGCAATAGTGACTTTCCTTACCAGAAAACAACTATTGCTCGTAACCGAAAAACTGCATGTGATTCAACTAAATTTAGGACTGGGAAACAAATGCTAGCTCCCCTTACAAGAAACACACTCTGCTTTTGAGAAAAGAGCACTCTTCTACTCTACTGTGTTTCCTATGGGGTCCAAACAGTGAGCTTGCTCAGAACAAAAGAACTGTGCTTCCTACACACGGGCCATATGTAGTTCAACTGTGCTTAGGAAACTGACAAGAACAGTAGCTCCTCTTCAGTCCAATTCACTGTACTTGCTGGGAACAGACACGTGTGCTATTTGCCCTGTGTATGACAATGGGAGTGCAATAGTGACTCTTCTTACCAGAAAACAACTCTTGATTGTAGGACCAAAAACTGCATGGGATTCAACTCCATTTAAGACTGGGAAACAAACGCTAGCTCGCCTTAGAAGAAACACACTCTGCTTTTGAGAAAAGAGCACTGTTCTACTCTTCTGTTTTTCCTATGGGACCAGAACAGTGAGCTTGCTGAAAACAAAAGAACTGTGCTTCCTACACACACTGGCCGTATCTAGTTCAACTCTGCTTAGGAAACTAACAAGAACAGTAGCTCCTCTTCAGTCCAATACACTGTACTTGCTGGGAACAGACGCGAGTGCTATTTGCACTGTGTATGGCAATGGGAGCGCAATAGTGATTCCTTACCAGAAAACAACTCTTGCTCGTAGGACCAGAAACTGCATGTGATTCAACCCCTTTCTGACTGGGAAACAAACACTAGCTCAGCTTACAAGAAACAGACTCTGCTTTTGAGAAAAGAGCACTCTTCTACTCTACACTGTTTCCTATGGAATCCGAACAGTGAGCTTGCTCAGAACAAAAGAACTGTGCTTCCTACTTACACGGGCCATATCTAGTTCAACTCTTCTTAGGAAACTGACAAGAACAATAGGTCCTCTTCAGTCCAATACACTGTACTTGCTGGGAACAGACGCGAGGACTATTTGCACTGAGTATTGCAAAGGGAGCGCAATAGTGACTTTCCTTACCAGAAAACAACTCTTCCTTGTAGGAACAAAAACTGCATGTGATTCAACTCCATTTAGGACTGGGAAACAAACGCTAGCTCACCTTACAAGAAACACACTCTGCTTTTGAGAAACGATCACGCTTCTACTCTACTGTGTTTCCTATAGGGCCAGAACAGTGAGCATGCTCAGAAAAAAAGAACTATGCTTCCTACACTCACAGCCATATCTAGTTCAATTCTGCTTAGGAAACTGACAAGAACAGTAGATCCTCTTCAGTCCAATACACTGTACTTGCTGGGAACAGACGCCAGTGCTATTTGCCCCTTGTATGACAATGGGAGCACAATAGTGACTCTTCTTACCAGAAAACAACTCTTGCTCGTTGGACCAGAAACTGCATGTGATTCAAATCCATTTAGGACAGGGAAACAAACCCTAGCTCGCCTTACAAGAAACACACTATGTTTTTGAGAAAAGGGCACTCTTCTACTCTACGGTGTTTCCTATTGGGTCCGAACAGCGAGATGGCTCAGAACAAAAGAACTGTGCTTCCTACACACACGGGCCATATCTAGTTCAACTCTGCTTAGGAAACTGACAAGAACAGTAGCTCCTCTTCAGTCTAATACACTGTATTTGATGGGAACAGACACAAGTCCTATTTGCACTGTGTGTGGCAATGGGAGCACAATAGTGACTTTCCTTACCAGAAAACAACTCTGGCTTGTAGGACCAAAAACTGCATGTGATTCAACTCCATTTAGGACTGGGAAACAAACGCTAGCTCGCCTTACAAGAAACACACTCTGCTTTTGAGAAAAGAGCACTCTTCTACTCTACTGTGTTTCCTATAGGGCCAAAACAATGAGCTTGCTCAGAAAAAAAGAACTGTGCTTCCTGAACACATGGGCTATATCTAGTTCAACTCTGCTTAGGAAACTGAAAAGAACAGTAGCTCCTCTTCAGTCCAATACACTTTATTTGCTGGGAACATACGCCAGTGCTATTTGCCCTGTGTATGAGAGTGGGAGCACAAGAGTGACTCTTCTTACCAGAAAACAATTCTTGCTCGTAGGACCAGAAACTGCATGTGATTCAACTCCCATTTAGGACTGGGAAACAAATGCTAGGTAGCATTACAAGAAACACACTCTGCTTTTGAGAAAAGAGCACTCTTCTACTCTACTGTGTTTCCTATGGGTTCCGAACAGTGAGCTTGCTCAGAACAAAAGAACTGTGCTTCCTACACACACGGCCATATCTAGTTCAACTCTGCTCTAGGAAACTGACAAGAACAGTAGATCCTCTTCAGTCCAATACACTGTACATGCTGGGAACAGACGCCAGTGCTATTTGCCCTGTGTAGGACAGTGGGAGCACAAGAGTGACTCTTCTTACCAGAAAACAACTCTTGCTCGTAGGACCAGAAACTGCATGTGATTCAACTCCCATTTAGGACTGGGAAACAAACGCTAGCTCGCCTTACAAGAAACACACTCTGCTTTTGAGAAAAGAGCACTCTTCTACTCTACTGTGTTTCCTATGGGGTCCGAACAGTGAGCTTGCTCAGAACAAAAGAACTGTGCTTCCTACACACACGTGCCATATATAGTTTAACTCTGCTTAGGAAACTGACAAGAACAGTAGCTCCTCTTCAGTGCAATACACTGTACTTGCTGGGAACAGACACGAGTGCTATTTACACTGTGTATGGCAATGGGAGCACAATATTGACTTTCCTTACCAGAAAACAACTCTTACACGTGGGACAAACAACTGCATGTGATTCAACTCCATTTAGGACTGGAAAACAAACGCTAGCTCGCCTTAGAAGAAACACACTCTACTTTTGAGAAAAGAACATCTTCTACTCTGCTGTGTTTCCTATAGGGCCAAAACAGTGAGCTTGCTCAGAACAAAAAAACTGTGCTTCCTACACACACGGCCATATCTAGTTCAATTCTGCTTAGGAAACTGACAAGAACAGTAGATCCCCTTCAGTCCAATAAACTGTACAAGCTGGGAAGAGACGACAGTGCTATTTGCACTGTGTATGACAATGGGAGCACAATAGTGACTCTTCATACCAGAAAACAGCTCTTGCTCGTAGGACCAGAAACTGCATGTGATTCAACTCCATTTAAGACTGGGAAACAAACGCTAGCTCGAGTTACAAGAAACACACTCTGCTTTTTAGAAAAGAGCACTCTTCAATCTAATGTGTTTCCTATGGGGTTCAAAAAGTGAGCTTGCTCAGAACAAAAGAACTGTGCTTCCTACACACAAGGGCCATATATAGCTCAACTCTGCTTAGCAAACTGACAAGGACAGTAGCTCCTGTTCAGTCCAATACACTGTACTTGCTGTGAACAGACGTGAGTGCTATTTGCACTGTGTATGGCAATGGGAGCGCAATAGTGACATTCCTTACCAGAAAACAACTGTTGCTCGTAAACCAAAAACTGCGTGTGATTCAACTAAATTTAGGACTGGGAAACAAACGCTAGCTCGCCTTACAAGAAACACACTCTGCTTTTGAGAAAAGAGCACTCTTCTACTCTACTGTGTTTCCTATGGGGTCCGAACAGTGAGCTTGCTCAGAACAAAAGAACTGTGCTTCCTACACACACGTGCCATATATAGTTTAACTCTGCTTAGGAAACTGACAAGAACAGTAGCTCCTCTTCAGTGCAATACACTGTACTTGCTGGGAACAGACACGAGTGCTATTTGCACTGTGTATGGCAATGGGAGCACAATATTGACTTTCTTTACCAGAAAACAACTCTTACACGTGGGACAAACAACTGCATGTGATTCAACTCCATTTAGGACTGGAAAACAAACGCTAGCTCGCCTTACAAGAAACACACTCTACTTTTGAGAAAAGAACATCTTCTACTCTGCTGTGTTTCCTATAGGGCCAAAACAGTGAGCTTGCTCAGAACAAAAAAACTGTGCTTCCTACACACACGGCCATATCTAGTTCAATTCTGCTTAGGAAACAGACAAGAACAGTAGATCCCCTTCAGTCCAATAAACTGTACAAGCTGGGAAGAGACGACAGTGCTATTTGCACTGTGTATGACAATGGGAGCACAATAGTGACTCTTCTTACCAGAAAACAGCTCTTGCTCGTAGGACCAGAAACTGCATGTGATTCAACTCCATTTAAGACTGGGAAACAAACGCTAGCTTGCCTTACAAGAAACACACTCTGCTTTTTAGAAAAGAGCACTCTTCAATCTAATGTGTTTCCTATGGGGTTCGAAAAGTGAGCTTGCTCAGAACAAAAGAACTGTGCTTCCTACACACAAGGGCCATATATAGCTCAACTCTGCTTAGCAAACTGACAAGGACAGTAGCTCCTGTTCAGTCCAATAAACTGTACTTGTTGTGAACAGACGTGAGTGCTATTTGCACTGTGTATGGCAATGGGAGCACAATAGTGACTTTCCTTACCAGAAAACAACTCTTGCTCGTAGGACCAAAAACTGCATGTGATTCAACTCCATTTAGGACTGGGAAACTAATGCTAGCTCGCCTTACAAGAAACACACTCGGCTTTGAGTAAATAGCACTCTTCTACTCTTCTGTGTTTCCCATAGGTCCAGAACAGTGAGCTTGCTCAGAACAAAAGAACTGTGCTTCCTACACACGGGCCATATCTAGTTCAACTCTGCTTAGGAAACTGACAAGAACAGTAGCTCCTCTTCAGTCCAATACACTGTACTTGCTGGGAACAGACGCGTGTGCTATTTGCCCTGTGTGTGACAATGGGAGTGCAATAGTGACTCTTCTTACCAGAAAACAATTCTTGCTCGTAGGACCAAAAACTGCATGTGATGCAACTCCTTTTAGGACTGGGAAACAAACGCTAGCTCGCCTTACAAGAAACACACTCTGCTTTTGAGAAAAGAGAACTCTTCTACTCCACTTTTTTTCCTATGGGGTGTGAACAGTGAGCTTGCTCAGAACAAATGAACTGTGCTTCCTACATACACGGGCCATATCTAGTTCAACTCTGCTTTGGAAACTGACAAGATCAGTAGCTCCTTTTCAGTCCAATACACTGTACTTGCTGGGAACAGACATGAGTGCTATTTGCACTGTGTATGGCAATGGGAGCGCAATAGTGACTTTCCTTACCAGAAAACAACTCTTGCTCGTAAACCAAAAACTGCATGTTATTCAACTCCATTTAGGACTGGGAAACAAACGCTAGCTCGCCTTACAAGAAACACACTCTGCTTTTGAGAAAAGAGCACTCTTCTACTCTACTGTGTTTCCTATGGGGTCCGAACAGTGAGCTTGCTCAGAACAAAAGAACTGTGCTTCCTACACACACGGGCCGTATCTAGTTCAACTCTGCTTAAGAAACTCACAAGAAAAGAGCTCCTCTTCAGTTCATTACACTGTACTTGCTGTGAACAGACGCGAGTGCTATTTGCACTGTGTATGGCAATGGGAGCACAATAGTGACTTTCCTTACCAGAAAACAACTCTTGCTCGTAGGACAAAAAACTGCATGTGATTCAACTCCATTTAGAACTGGAAAATAAATGCTAGCTCGCCTTAAAGAAACACACTCTGCTTTTGAGAAAAAAGCACACTTCTACTCTACTGTTTTTCCTATGGGGTCTGAACAGTGAGCTTACTCAGAACAGAAGAACTGTGCTTCCTACACACACGGCCATATCTAGTTCAATTCTGCATAGGAAACTGACAAGAACAGTAGCTCCTCTTCAGTCCAATACACTGTACTTGCTGTGAATAGACGCGAGTGCTTTGCACTGTGTATGGCAAAGGGAACGCAATAGTGGCTTTCCTTACCAAAAAAAACCTCATGCTAGTAGGACCAAAAACTGCATGTGTCTCAACTCCTTTTAGGACTGGGAAACAAATTCTAGCTCGACTTACAAGAAACACACTCTGCTTTTGAGAAAAGAGCACTCTTCTTCTTTACTGTGTTTCCTAAGTTTTCCAAACAGTGAGCTTGTTCAGACCAAAGAACTGTGCTTCCTACACACACGGGCCATATCTAGTTCAACTCTGCTTAGGAAACTGACAAGAACAGTAGCTCCTCTTCAGTCCAATACACTGTACTTTCTGGGAACAGACGCGTGTGCTCTTTGCACTGTGTATGGCAATGGAAGCGCAATAGTTACTTTCCTTACCAGAAAACAACTCTTGCTCGTAGGACCAGAAACAGCATGGGATTCAACTCCATTTCTGACTGGGAAACAAACACTAGCTCTCCTTACAAGGAACAGACTCTGCTTTTGAGAAAATAGCACTTTTCTAATCTACTTTGTTTCCTATATGGCCAGAGCAGAGAGCTTGCTCAGAACAAAAGAACTGTGCTTCCTACACACACGGCCATATCTATTTCAATTCTGCTTAGGAACCTCACAAGAACAGTAGATTCTCTTCAGTCCAATACACTTTACATGCTGGGAACAGACGCAAGTACTATTTGCCCTGTGCATGACAATGGGAGCGCAATAGTGACTCTTCTTACCAGAAAACAACTCTTGCTCGTAGGACCAGAAACTGCATGTGATTCAACACCACTTAGGACTGGGAAACAATCGCTAGCTCCCCTTACAAGAAACACACTCTGCTTTTGAGAAAAGAGCACTCTTCTACTCTACTTTTTTTCCTATGGAGTCTGAACAGTGAGCTTGCTCAGAACAAAAGAACTGTGCTTCCTACCCACGGCCATATATAGTTCAATTCTGCTTAGGAAACTAACAAGAACAGTAGATCCTTTTCAGTCCAATACACTGTACTTGCTGGGAACAGACGCGAGTGCTATTTGCACTGTGTATGGCAATGGGAGCTCAATAGTGACTCTTCTTACCAGAAAACAACTCTTGCTCTTAGGACCAGAAACTGCATGGGATTCAACTCCACTTCTGACTGGGAAACAAACACTAGCTCCCCTTACAAGAAACACACTCTTTTTTTGAGAAAAGAGCACTCTTCTATTCTACTGTGTTTCCAATGGGAACCGAACAGTGAGCTTGCTGAGAACAAAAGAACTGTGCTTCCTACACACAAGGGCCATATATAGCTCAACTCTGCTTAGCAAACTGACAAGGACAGTAGCTCCTGTTCAGTCCAATACACTGTACTTGCTGTGAACAGACGTGAGTGCCATTTGCACTGTGTATGGCAATGGGAGCGCAATAGTGACTTTCCTTACCAGAAAACAACTATTGCTCGTAACCGAAAAACTGCATGTGATTCAACTAAATTTAGGACTGGGAAACAAATGCTAGCTCCCCTTACAAGAAACACACTCTGCTTTTGAGAAAAGAGCACTCTTCTACTCTACTGTGTTTCCTATGGGGTCCAAACAGTGAGCTTGCTCAGAACAAAAGAACTGTGCTTCCTACACACGGGCCATATGTAGTTCAACTGTGCTTAGGAAACTGACAAGAACAGTAGCTCCTCTTCAGTCCAATTCACTGTACTTGCTGGGAACAGACACGTGTGCTATTTGCCCTGTGTATGACAATGGGAGTGCAATAGTGACTCTTCTTACCAGAAAACAACTCTTGATTGTAGGACCAAAAACTGCATGGGATTCAACTCCATTTAAGACTGGGAAACAAACGCTAGCTCGCCTTAGAAGAAACACACTCTGCTTTTGAGAAAAGAGCACTGTTCTACTCTTCTGTTTTTCCTATGGGACCAGAACAGTGAGCTTGCTGAAAACAAAAGAACTGTGCTTCCTACACACACTGGCCGTATCTAGTTCAACTCTGCTTAGGAAACTAACAAGAACAGTAGCTCCTCTTCAGTCCAATACACTGTACTTGCTGGGAACAGACGCGAGTGCTATTTGCACTGTGTATGGCAATGGGAGCGCAATAGTGATTCCTTACCAGAAAACAACTCTTGCTCGTAGGACCAGAAACTGCATGTGATTCAACCCCTTTCTGACTGGGAAACAAACACTAGCTCAGCTTACAAGAAACAGACTCTGCTTTTGAGAAAAGAGCACTCTTCTACTCTACACTGTTTCCTATGGAATCCGAACAGTGAGCTTGCTCAGAACAAAAGAACTGTGCTTCCTACTTACACGGGCCATATCTAGTTCAACTCTTCTTAGGAAACTGACAAGAACAATAGGTCCTCTTCAGTCCAATACACTGTACTTGCTGGGAACAGACGCGAGGACTATTTGCACTGAGTATTGCAAAGGGAGCGCAATAGTGACTTTCCTTACCAGAAAACAACTCTTCCTTGTAGGAACAAAAACTGCATGTGATTCAACTCCATTTAGGACTGGGAAACAAACGCTAGCTCACCTTACAAGAAACACACTCTGCTTTTGAGAAACGATCACGCTTCTACTCTACTGTGTTTCCTATAGGGCCAGAACAGTGAGCATGCTCAGAAAAAAAGAACTATGCTTCCTACACTCACAGCCATATCTAGTTCAATTCTGCTTAGGAAACTGACAAGAACAGTAGATCCTCTTCAGTCCAATACACTGTACTTGCTGGGAACAGACGCCAGTGCTATTTGCCCCTTGTATGACAATGGGAGCACAATAGTGACTCTTCTTACCAGAAAACAACTCTTGCTCGTTGGACCAGAAACTGCATGTGATTCAAATCCATTTAGGACAGGGAAACAAACCCTAGCTCGCCTTACAAGAAACACACTATGTTTTTGAGAAAAGGGCACTCTTCTACTCTACGGTGTTTCCTATTGGGTCCGAACAGCGAGATGGCTCAGAACAAAAGAACTGTGCTTCCTACACACACGGGCCATATCTAGTTCAACTCTGCTTAGGAAACTGACAAGAACAGTAGCTCCTCTTCAGTCTAATACACTGTATTTGATGGGAACAGACACAAGTCCTATTTGCACTGTGTGTGGCAATGGGAGCACAATAGTGACTTTCCTTACCAGAAAACAACTCTGGCTTGTAGGACCAAAAACTGCATGTGATTCAACTCCATTTAGGACTGGGAAACAAACGCTAGCTCGCCTTACAAGAAACACACTCTGCTTTTGAGAAAAGAGCACTCTTCTACTCTACTGTGTTTCCTATAGGGCCAAAACAATGAGCTTGCTCAGAAAAAAAGAACTGTGCTTCCTGAACACATGGGCTATATCTAGTTCAACTCTGCTTAGGAAACTGAAAAGAACAGTAGCTCCTCTTCAGTCCAATACACTTTATTTGCTGGGAACATACGCCAGTGCTATTTGCCCTGTGTATGAGAGTGGGAGCACAAGAGTGACTCTTCTTACCAGAAAACAATTCTTGCTCGTAGGACCAGAAACTGCATGTGATTCAACTCCCATTTAGGACTGGGAAACAAATGCTAGGTAGCATTACAAGAAACACACTCTGCTTTTGAGAAAAGAGCACTCTTCTACTCTACTGTGTTTCCTATGGGTTCCGAACAGTGAGCTTGCTCAGAACAAAAGAACTGTGCTTCCTACACACACGGCCATATCTAGTTCAACTCTGCTCTAGGAAACTGACAAGAACAGTAGATCCTCTTCAGTCCAATACACTGTACATGCTGGGAACAGACGCCAGTGCTATTTGCCCTGTGTAGGACAGTGGGAGCACAAGAGTGACTCTTCTTACCAGAAAACAACTCTTGCTCGTAGGACCAGAAACTGCATGTGATTCAACTCCCATTTAGGACTGGGAAACAAACGCTAGCTCGCCTTACAAGAAACACACTCTGCTTTTGAGAAAAGAGCACTCTTCTACTCTACTGTGTTTCCTATGGGGTCCGAACAGTGAGCTTGCTCAGAACAAAAGAACTGTGCTTCCTACACACACGTGCCATATATAGTTTAACTCTGCTTAGGAAACTGACAAGAACAGTAGCTCCTCTTCAGTGCAATACACTGTACTTGCTGGGAACAGACACGAGTGCTATTTACACTGTGTATGGCAATGGGAGCACAATATTGACTTTCCTTACCAGAAAACAACTCTTACACGTGGGACAAACAACTGCATGTGATTCAACTCCATTTAGGACTGGAAAACAAACGCTAGCTCGCCTTAGAAGAAACACACTCTACTTTTGAGAAAAGAACATCTTCTACTCTGCTGTGTTTCCTATAGGGCCAAAACAGTGAGCTTGCTCAGAACAAAAAAACTGTGCTTCCTACACACACGGCCATATCTAGTTCAATTCTGCTTAGGAAACTGACAAGAACAGTAGATCCCCTTCAGTCCAATAAACTGTACAAGCTGGGAAGAGACGACAGTGCTATTTGCACTGTGTATGACAATGGGAGCACAATAGTGACTCTTCATACCAGAAAACAGCTCTTGCTCGTAGGACCAGAAACTGCATGTGATTCAACTCCATTTAAGACTGGGAAACAAACGCTAGCTCGAGTTACAAGAAACACACTCTGCTTTTTAGAAAAGAGCACTCTTCAATCTAATGTGTTTCCTATGGGGTTCAAAAAGTGAGCTTGCTCAGAACAAAAGAACTGTGCTTCCTACACACAAGGGCCATATATAGCTCAACTCTGCTTAGCAAACTGACAAGGACAGTAGCTCCTGTTCAGTCCAATACACTGTACTTGCTGTGAACAGACGTGAGTGCTATTTGCACTGTGTATGGCAATGGGAGCGCAATAGTGACATTCCTTACCAGAAAACAACTGTTGCTCGTAAACCAAAAACTGCGTGTGATTCAACTAAATTTAGGACTGGGAAACAAATGCTAGCTCGTCTTACAAGAAACACACTCTGTTTTGAGAAAAGAGCACTCTTCTACTCTACTGTGTTTCCTATGGGGTCCGAACAGTGAGCTTGCTCAGAACAAAAAAACTGTGCTTCCTACACACGGGCCATATCTAGTTCAACTCTGCTTAGGAAACTGACAAGAACAGTAGCTCCTCTTCAGTCCAATACACTGTACTTGCTGGGAACAGACGCGTGTGCTATTTGCCCTGTGTGTGACAATGGGAGTGCAATAGTGACTCTTCTTACCAGAAAACAATTCTTGCTCGTAGGACCAAAAACTGCATGTGATGCAACTCCTTTTAGGACTGGGAAACAAACGCTAGCTCGCCTTACAAGAAACACACTCTGCTTTTGAGAAAAGAGAACTCTTCTACTCCACTTTTTTTCCTATGGGGTGTGAACAGTGAGCTTGCTCAGAACAAAAGAACTGTGCTTCCTACATACACGGGCCATATCTAGTTCAACTCTGCTTAGGAAACTGACAAGATCAGTAGCTCCTTTTCAGTCCAATACACTGTACTTGCTGGGAACAGACATGAGTGCTATTTGCACTGTGTATGGCAATGGGAGCGCAATAGTGACTTTCCTTACCAGAAAACAACTCTTGCTCGTAAACCAAAAACTGCATGTTATTCAACTCCATTTAGGACTGGGAAACAAACGCTAGCTCGCCTTACAAGAAACACACTCTGCTTTTGAGAAAAGAGCACTCTTCTACTCTACTGTGTTTCCTATGGGGTCCGAACAGTGAGCTTGCTCAGAACAAAAGAACTGTGCTTCATACACACACGGGCCGTATCTAGTTCAACTCTGCTTAGGAAACTGACAAGAAAAGAGCTCCTCTTCAGTCCAATACACTGTACTTGCTGTGAACAGACGCGAGTGCTATTTGCACTGTGTATGGCAATGGGAGCACAATAGTGACTTTCCTTACCAGAAAACAACTCTTGCTCGTAGGACAAAAAACTGCATGTGATTCAACTCCATTTAGAACTGGAAAATAAATGCTAGCTCGCCTTAAAGAAACACACTCTGCTTTTGAGAAAAAAGCACACTTCTACTCTACTGTTTTTCCTATGGGGTCTGAACAGTGAGCTTACTCAGAACAGAAGAACTGTGCTTCCTACACACACGGCCATATCTAGTTCAATTCTGCATAGGAAACTGACAAGAACAGTAGCTCCTCTTCAGTCCAATACACTGTACTTGCTGTGAATAGACGCGAGTGCTTTGCACTGTGTATGGCAAAGGGAACTCAATAGTGGCTTTCCTTACCAAAAAAAACCTCATGCTAGTAGGACCAAAAACTGCATGTGTCTCAACTCCTTTTAGGACTGGGAAACAAATTCTAGCTCGACTTACAAGAAACACACTCTGCTTTTGAGAAAAGAGCACTCTCCTTCTGTACTGTGTTTCCTAAGTTTTCCAAACAGTGAGCTTGTTCAGACCAAAAGAACTGTGCTTCCTACACACACGGGCCGTATCTAGTTCAACTCTGCTTAGGAATCTGACAAGAACAGTATCTCCTCTTCAGTCCAATACACATTACTTGCTGGGAACAGACGCGAGTGCTATTTGCAGTGTGTATGGCAAATGGAGCGCTATAGTGACTCTTCTTACAAGAAAACAGCTCTTGATCATAGGACGAAAAACTGCATGGGATTCAACTACATTTAGGACTGGGAAACAAACGCTAGCTCGCCTTACAAGAAACACACTCTGCTTTTGAGAAAAGAGCACTCTTCTACTCTACTGTGTTTCCTATAGGGCCAGAACAGTGAGCTTGCTCAGAACAAAAGAACTGTGCTTCCTACACACACGCGCCATATCTAGATCAATTCTGCTTAGGAAACTGACAAGAACAGTAGATCCTCTTAAGTCCAATACACTGTACATGCTGGGAACAGATGCCAGTGCTATATGCCCTGTGAATGACAATGGGAGCACACTAGTGACTCTTCTTACCAGAAAACAACTCTTGCTCGTAGGACTAGAAACTGCATGTGATTCAACTCCATTTAGGACTGAGAAACAAAGGCTAACTCGCCTTACAAGAAACACACTCTGCTTTTGAAAAAGGGCACTCTTCCACTCTACTGTATTTCCTATGGTGTCCGAACAGTGAGCTTGCTCAGAAGAAAAGAACTTTTCTTCCTATACACACGGCCATATCTAGTTCAACTCTGCTTAGGAAACTGACAAGAACAGTAGATCCTCTTCAGTCCAACACAGTGTACATGCTGGGAACAGACGCCAGTGCTATTTGCCCTGTGTATGACAATGGGAGCGCAATAGTGACTCTTCTTACCAGAAAACAACTCTTGCTCGTGGGACCAAAAACTGCATGTGATTCAACTTCATTTAGGACTGGGAAACAAACGCTAGCTCGCCTTACAAGAAACACACTCTGCTTTTGAGAAAAGAGCACTCTTCTACTCTAATAGGGCCAAAAGAGTGAGCTTGCTCAGAACAAAAGAACTGTGCTTCATATACACACATGGCCATATCTAGTTCAATTCTGCTTAGGAAACTGACAAGAACAGTAGATACTCTTCAGTCCAATACACTGTATATGGTGGGAACATACGCCAGTGCTATTTGCCCTGTGTATGCCAATGGGAGCGCAATAGTGACTCTTCTTACCAGAAAACAACTCTTGCTCGTAGTACCAGAAACTGCATGTGATTCAACTCCATTTAGGACTGGGAAACAAACACTAGCTTGCCTTACAAGAAACACACTCTGCTTTTGAGAAAAGAGCACTCTTCTACTCTACTGTGTGTCCTATGGGTTCCGAACAGTGTGCTTGCTCAGAACAAAAGAACTGTGCTTCCTACACACACGGCCATATAAAGTTCAACTCTGCTTAGGAAACTGACAAGAACAGTAGCTCCTCTTCAGTCCAATACACTGTACATGCTGGGAAGAGACGCCAGTGCTATTTGCCCTGTGTATGACAGTGGGAGCACAATAGTGACTCTTCTTACCAGAATATAACTCTTGCTCGTAGGACCAGAATATGCATGTGATTCAACTCCATTTAGGACTTGGAAACAAACGCAAGCTCTCCTTACAAGAAACACACTCTACTTTTTGAAAAGAGCACTCTTCTACTCTAATGTGTTTCCTATGGGGTCCGAAAAGTGAGCTTGCTCAGAACAAAAGAACTGTGCTTCCTACACACACGGGCCATATCTAGTTCAACTCTGCTTAGGAAACTGACAAGAACAGTAGCTCCTCTTCAGTCCAATACACTGTACTGGCTGGGAACAGACGCAAGTGCTATTTGCACTGTGTGTGGCAATGGGAGCACAATAGTGACTTTCCTACCAGAAAACGACGCTTGCTAGTATGACCAGAAACTGCATGTGATTCAACTCCATTTAGAACTGGGAAACAAACGCTAGCTCGCCTTACAAGAAACACAATCTGCTTTTGAGAAATGATCACTCTTCTACTCTACTGTGTTTCCTATAAGGCCAGAACAGTGAGCATGCTCAGCACAAAAGAATTGTGCTTCCTACACACACAGCCATATCTAGTTCAATTCTGCTTAGGAAACTGACAAGAACAGTAGCTCCTCTTCAGTCCAATACACTGTACTTGATGGGAACAGACGCAAGTCCTATTTGCACTGTGTGTGGCAATGGGAGCACAATAGTGACTATCCTTACCAAAAAACAACTCTTGCTTGTAGGACCAAAAACTGCATGTGATTCAACTCCATTTGGGACTGGGAAACAAACGCTAGCTCGCCTTACAAGAAACACACTCTGCTTTTGAGAAAAGAGCACTCTTCTACTCTACTGTGTTTCCTATAAGGCCAAAACAGTGAGCTTGCTCAGAAAAAAAGAACTGTGTTTCCTAAACACACGGGCTATATCTATTTCAACTCTGCTTAGGATACTGAAAAGAACAGTAGCTCCTCTTCAGTCCAATACACTGTATTTGCTGGGAACAGACACCAGTGCAATTTGAACTGTGTATGAGAGTGGGAGCACAATAGTGACTCTTCTTACCAGAAAACAATTCTTGCTCGTAGGACCAGAAACTGCATGTGATTCAACTCCCATTTAGGACTGGGAAACAAACGCTAGCTAGCATTACAAGAAACACACTCTGCTTTTGAGAAAAGAGCACTCTTCTATTCTACTGTATTTAGTATGGGGTCCGAACAGTGAGCTTGCTCAGAAGAAAAGAACTGTGCTTCCTACACACACGGCCATAGCTAGCTCAATTCTGCTTAAGAAACTGACAAGAACAGTACATCCTCTTCTGTCCAATACACTGTACATGCTGGGAAGAGACGCCAGTGCTATTTGCCCTGTGTATGACAATGGGAGCACAATAGTGACTCTTGATACCAGAAAACAACTCTTGCTCGTAGGACCAGAAACTGCATGGGATTCAACTCCATTTAGGACTGGAAAGCAAACGCTAGCTCGCCTTACAAGCAACACACTCTGCTTTTGAGAAAAGAGCACTCTTCTACTCTACTGTGTTTCCTATAGGGCCAGAAAAATGAGATTGCTCAGAACAAAAGAACTGTGATTCCTACACACACGGCCATATCTAGTTCAATTCTGCTTAGGAAACTGACAAGAACAGTAGATCCTCTTATGTCCAATACACTGTACTGGCTGGGAACAGACGACAGTGCTATTTGCTTTTTGTATGACAATGGGAGCACAATAGTGATTCTTCTTACCAGAAAACAACTATTGCTCGTAGGACCAGAAACTGCATGTGATTCAACTCCATTTAAGACTGGGAAACAAATGCTTGCTCGCCTTACAAGAAACAAACTCTGCTTTTTAGAAAAGAGCACTCTTCTACTCTAATGTGTTTCCTATAGGGTCCGAACAGTGAGCTTGCTCAGAACAAAAGAACTGTGCTTCCTACACACACGGGCCATATCTAGTTCAACTCTGCTTAGGAAACTGACAAGAACAGAGGCTCCTGTTCAGTCAAATGCACATTACTTCCTGGGAACAGACGCCAGTGCTATTTGCACTGTGTATGGCAATGGGAGCGCAATAGTTACTTTTTTTACCAGAAATCAACTCTTGCTCGTAGGACCAGAAACTGCATGTGATTCAACTCCATTTAGAACTGGGAAACAAATGCTAGCTCGCCTTACAAGAAACACACTCTGCTTTTCAGAAACGATCACTCTTCTACTCTACTGTGTTTTCTATAGGGCCAGAACATTGAGCTTGCTCAGAAAAAAAGAACTGTGCTTCCTACACACACGGGCAATATCTAGTTCAACTGTGCTTAGGAATCTGACAAGAACAGTAGCTCCTCTTCAGTCCAATACACTGTACTTGCTAGGAAAAGACACGTGTGCTATTTGCTCTGTGTATGAGAAAGGGAGCGAATAGTGACTTTCCTTACCAGAAAACAACTCTTCTCGTGGGACCAAAAACTGCATGTGATTCAACTCCATTTAGGACTGGAAAACAAACGCTAGCTCGTCTTACAAGAAACACACTCTGTTTTTGAGAAAAGAGCACTCTTCTACTCTACTGTGTTTCCTATAGGGCCAAAACAGTGAGCTTGCTCAGAACAAAAGAACTGTGCTTCTTACACACGGCCATATCTAGTTCAATTCTGCTTAGGAAACTGACAAGAACAGTAGATCCCCTTCAGTCCAATACACTGTACATGCTGGGAACAGACGCCAATGCTATATGCACTGTGTATGACAATGGGAGCACAATAGTGACTCTTCTTACCAGAAAACAGCTCTTGCTCATAGGACCAGAAACTGCATGTGATTCAACTCCATTTAGGACTGGGAAACAAACGCAAGCTCTCCTTACAAGAAACACACTCTGCTTTTTAGAAAATTGTACTCTTCTACTCTAATGTGTTTCCTATGGGGTCCGAAAAGTGAGCTTGCTCAGAACAAAAGAACTGTGCTTCCTACACACAGGGGCCATATCTATTTGCACTGCTTAGGAAACTGACAAGAACAGTAGCTCCTCTTCAGTCCAATACACTGTACTGGCTGGAAACAGACGCGAGTGCTATTTGCACTGTCTGTGGCAATGGGAGCACAATAGTGACTTTCCTACCAGAAAACGACGCTTGCTAGTATGACCAGAAACTGCATGTGATTCAACTCCATTTAGAACTGGGAAACAAACGCTAGCTCGCCTTACAAGAAACACACTCTGCTTTTGAGAAACGATCACTCTTCTACTCTACTGTGTTTCCTATAGGGCCAGAACAGTGAGCATGCTCAGAACAAAAGAACTGTGCTTCCTACACACACAGCCATATCTAGTTCAATTCTGCTTAGGAAACTGACAAGAACAGTAGCCTCTCTTCAGTCCAATACACTGTACTTGCTGGGAACAGATGCGAGTGCTATTTTTACTGTGTATGGCAAAGGGAGCGCAAAATGGACTATTCTTACCAGAAAACAACTCTCGCTCGTAGGACCAGAAACTGCATGTGTATTTCAACTCCATTTAGGACTTGGAAAAAAACACTAGCTCGCCTTACAAGAAACACACTCTTCTTTTGAGAAAAGAGCACTCTTTTATTCTACTGTGTTTCCTGTAGGGACAAAACAGAGAGCTTGCTCAGAAAAAAAGAACTGTGCTTCCTGCACACACGGGTCATATCTAGTTCAACTCTGCTTAGGAACCTGACAAGAACAGTAGATCCTCTTCAGTCTAATACACTGTTCATGCTGGGAACAAACGCCAGTGCTCTTTGCCCTGTGTATGACAATGGAAGCCCAATAGTGACTCTTCTTACCAGAAAACAACTCTTGTTTGTAGCACCAGGAACTGCATGGGATTCAACTCCATTTAGTACTGGGAAACAAACGCTAGCTAGCCTTACAAGAAACACACTCTGCTTTTGAGAAAAGAGCACTCTTCTACTTTACTGTGTTTCCTATAGGGCCAGAACAGTGCTTCCTACACACGGGCTATATCTAGTTCAACTCTGCTTAGGAAACTGACAAGAACAGTAGAACCTCTTCAGTGCAATACACTGTACATGCTGGGAACAGACGCCAGTGCTATTTGCACTGTGTATGGCAATGGGAGCGCAAGAGTGACTCTTCTTACCAGAGAACAAATCTTGCTCGTAGGACCATAAACTGCATGTGATTCAACTCCATTTAGGACTGGGAAACAAACGCTAGCTTGCCTTACAAGAAACACACTCTACTTTTGAGAAAAGAACACTCTTCTACTCTGCTGTGTTTCCTATAGGGCCAAAACAGTGAGCTTGCTGAGAACAAAAAAACTGTGCTTCCTACACACACGGCCATATCTAGTTCAATTCTGTTTAAGAAACTGACAAGAACAGTAGATCCCCTTCAGTCCAATACACTGTACATGCTGGGAACAGACGCCGGTGCTATTTGCACTGTGTATGACAATGGGAGCACAATAGTGACTCTTCTTACCAGAAAACAGCTCTTGCTCCTAGGACCAGAAACTGCATGTGATTCAACTCCATTTAGGACTGGTAAACAAACGCAAGCTCTCCTTACAAGAAACAGACTCTGCTTTTTAGAAAAGAGCACTCTTCTACTCTAATGTGTTTCCTATGGGGTCCAAACAGTGAGCTTGCTCAGAACAAAAGAACTGTGCTTCCTACACACACGGGCCATATCTAGTTCAACTCTGCTTAGGAAACTGACAAGAACAGTAGCTCCTCTTCAGTCCAATACAGTGTACTGGCTGGGAACAGACGCGAGTGCTATTTGCACTGTGTGTGGCAATGGGAGCACAATAGTGACTCTCCCACCAGAAAACGACTCTTGCTCGTAGGACCAGAAACTGCATGTGATTCAACTCCATTTAGAACTGGGAAACAAACGCTAGCTCGCCTTACAAGAAACACACTCTGCTTTTCAGAAACGATCACTCTTCTACTCTACTGTGTTTTCTATAGGGCCAGAACATTGAGCTTGCTCAGAACAAAAGAACTGTGCTTCCTACACACACGGGCAATATCTAGTTCAACTGTGCTTAGGAAACTGACAAGAACAGTAGATCCTCTTCAGTCCAATACACTGTACCTGCTGGGAACAGTCGCCAATGCTATTTGCCCTGTGTATGACAATGGGAGCGCAATAGTGACTCTTCTTACCAGAAAACAACTCTTGCTCGTTGGACCAGAAACTGCATGTGAATCAAATCCATTTAGGACAGGGAAACAAACGCTAGCTCAACTTACAAGAAAGACACTATGCTTTTGAGAAAAGGGCACTCTTCTACTCTACGGTGTTTCCTATGGGGTCCGAACAGCGAGCTTGCTCAGAACAAAAGAACTGTGCTTCCTACACACACGGGCCATATCTAGTTCAACTATGCTTAGGAAACTGACAAGAACAGTAGCTCCTCTTTAGTCCAATACACTGTACTTGATGGGAACAGACGCGAGTCCTATTTGCACTGTGTGTGTCAATGGTAGCACAATAGTGACTTTTCTTACCAGAAAACAACTCTTGCTTGTAGGACCAAAAACTGCATGTGATTCATCTCCATTTAGGACTGGGAAACAAACGCTAACTTGCCTTACAAGAAACACACTCTGCTTTTGAGAAAGAGCACTCTTCTACTCTACTGTGTTTACTATATGGCCAAAACAGTGAGCTTGCTCAGAAAAAAAGAACTGTGCTTCCTACACACGGGCTATATCTAGTTCAACTCTGCTTAGGAAACTGACAAGAACAGTAGCTCCTCTTCATTCCAATACACTGTACTTGCTGGGAACAGACGCGAGTGCTTTTTGCCCTGTGTATGACAGTGGGAGCACAATATTGACTCTTCTTATGATAAAACAATTCTTTCTCGAAGGACCAGAAACTGCATGTGATTCAACTCCCATTTAGTACTGGGAAACAAATGCTAGCTCTCATTACAAGAAACACACTCTGCTTTTGAGAAAAGAGCACTCTTCTACTCTACTGTCTTTCCTATGGGTTCCGAACAGTGAGCTTGCTCAGAACAAAAGAACTGTGCTTCCTACACACACGGCCATATCTAGTTCAACTCTGCTTAGGAAACTGACAAGAACAGTAGCTCCTCTTCAGTCCAATACACTGTACATGCTGGGAACAGACGCCAGTGCTATTTGCACTGTGTATGACAATGGGAGCGCAATAGTGACTCTTCTTACCAGAAAACAACTCTTGCTCATAGGACCAGACACTGCATTTTATTCAACTCCACTTAGGACTGGGAAACAAACGCTAGCTCGCCTTACAAGAAACACGCTCTGCTTTGAGAAAAGGTCACACTTCTACTCTACTGTGTTTCCTATAGGGTCCGAACAATGAGCTTGCTCAGAACAAAAGAACCGTGCTTCCTACACACACGGGCCATATCTAGTTCAACTCTGCTTAAAAAACTGACAAGAACAGTAGATCCTCTTCAGTCCAATACACTGTACTTGCTGGGAACAGACGCCAGTGCTATTTGCACTGTGAATGACAAATGGAGCGCAATAGTGACTATTCTTAGCAAAAACAACTCTTGCTCATAGGACCAGAAACTGCATGTGATTCAACTCGATTTAGGACTGGGAAACAAACACTAGCTCGCCTTACAAGAAACACACTCTGCTTTTGAGAAAAGAGCACTCTTCTACTCTACTGTGTTTCCTGTAGGGCCAGAACAGTGAGCTTGCTCAGAACAAAAGAACTGTGCTTCCTAGACACGGACCATATCTAGTTCAATTCTGCATAGGAAACTGACAAGAACAGTAGCTCCTCTTCAGTCCAATACACTGTACTTGCGGGGAACAGACGCGAGTCCATTTTGCCCTGTGTATGGCAATGGGAGCACAATAGTGACTTTCCTTACCAGAAAACATCCCTTGCTCGTAGGACCAAAAACTGCATGTGATTCAACTACATTTAGGACTGGGAAACAAACGCTAGCTCCCCTTACAAGAAACACACTCTGCTCTTGAGAAAAGAGCACTCTTCTACTCTACTGTGTTTCCTACAGGGACAGAACAGTGAGCTTGCTCAAAACAAAAGAATTGTGCTTCCTACACACACGGGCTATATCTAGTTCAACTCTGCTTGGGAAACTGACAAGAACAGTATCTCCTCTTCAGTCCAATACACTGTACTTGCTGGGAGCAGACGCGAGTGCTATTTGCGCAGTGTATGGCAAAGGGAGCGAAATAGTGACTCTTCTTACCAGAAAACAACTCTTGCTCGTAGGACCAGAAACTGCATGGGATTCAACTCCGTTTCTGACTGGGAAATAAACACTAGCTATCCTTACAAGAAACACACTCTGCTTTTGAGAAAAGAGCACTCTTCTACTCTACTGTGTTTACTATGGGGTCCGAAAATTGAGCTTGCTCAGAACAAAAGAACTGTGCTTCACACACGGGCCATATCTAGTTCAACTCTGCTTAGGAAACTTACAAGAACAGTAGCTCCTCTTCTGTCCAATACACTGTAATTGCTGGGAACAGACGAGAGTGCTATTTGCACTGTGTATGACAATGGTAGCACAATAGTGACTCTTCTTACCAGAAAACAACTCTTGCTCTTAGGACCAGAAACTGCATGTGATTCAACTCCGTTCAGGACTGGGAATCAAACACTAGCTTGCCTTACAAGAAACACACTCTGCTTCTGAGAACAGAGCACTCTTCTACTCTTCTGTGTTTCCTATAGTGCCAGAACAGTGAGTTTGCTCAGAACAAAAGAACTGTGCTTCCTAAACACACGGGCCATATCTAGTTCAACTCTGCCTGGGAAACTGACAAGAACAGTAGCTTCTCTTCAGTCCAATACACTGTACTTGCTGGGAACAGACGCGAGTGCTATTTGCACTGTTTATGGCAAAGGGAACACAATAGTGACTTTCCTTACCAGAAAACATACCTTGCTCGTAGGACCAGAAACTGCATGTGATTCCACTCCATTTAGGACTGGGAAACAAACACTAGCTCGCTTTACAAGAAACACACTCTGCTTTTGAGAAAAGAGCACTCCTCTACTCTACTGTGTTTCCTATAGGGCCAGAACAGTGAGCTTGCTCAGAACAAAAGAACTCAGCTTCCTACACACACGGGCCATATCTAGTTCAATTCTGCTTACGAAACTGACAAGAACAGTAGCCTCTCTTCAGTCCAATACACTGTACTTGCTGGGAACAGACGCGAGTGCTATTTTTACTGTGTATGGCAAAGGGAGCGCAAAATGGACTATTCTTACCAGAAAACAACTCTCGCTCATAGGACCAGAAACTGCATGTGTATTTCAACTCCATTTAGGACTGGGAAAAAAACGCTAGCTCGCCTTACAAGAAACACACTCTTCTTTTGAGAAAAGAGCACTCTTTTATTCTACTGTGTTTCCTGTAGGGACAAAACAGAGAGCTTGCTCAGAAAAAAAGAACTGTGCTTCCTGCACACACGGGTCATATCTAGTTCAACTGTGCTTAGGAACCTGACAAGAACAGTAGATCCTCTTCAGTCTAATACACTGTACATGCTGGGAACAGACGCCAGTGCTCCTTGCCCTGTGTATGACAATGGAAGCCCAATAGTGACTCTTCTTACCAGAAAACAACTCTTGTTTGTAGCACCAGAAACTGCATGGGATTCAACTCCATTTAGTACTGGGAAACAAACGCTAGCTAGCCTTACAAGAAACACACTCTGCTTTTGAGAAAAGAGCACTCTTCTACTCTACTGTGTTTCCTATAGGGCCAGAACATTGAGCTTGCTGAGAACAAAAGAACTGTGATTCCTACACACACGGGCCATATCTAGTTCAACTCTGCTTAGGAAACTGACAAGAACAGTAGCTCCTCTTCAGTCCAATACACTGTACTTGCTGGGAACAGACGCGAGTGCTATTTGCACTGAGTACAGCAATGGGAGCCCAATAGTGACTCTTCTTAACAGAAAACAACTCTTGCTCATAGGACCAGACACTGCATTTTATTCAACTCCACTTAGGACTGGGAAACAAACGCTAGCTCGCCTTACAAGAAACACGCTCTGCTTTGAGAAAAGGTCACACTTCTACTCTACTGTGTTTCCTATAGGGTCTGAACACTGAGCTTGCTCAGAACAAAAGAACCGTGCTTCCTACACACACGGGCCATATCTAGTTCAACTCTGCTTAAAAAATTGACAAGAACAGTAGATCCTCTTCAGTCCAATACACTGTACTTGCTGGGAACAGACGCCAGTGCTATTTGCACTGTGAATGACAAATGGAGCGCAATAGTGACTCTTCTTAGCAAAAACAACTCTTGCTCATAGGACCAGAAACTGCATGTGATTCAACTCCGTTTAGGACTGGGAATCAAACACTAGCTTGCCTTACAAGAAACACACTCTGCTTCTGAGAACAGAGCACTCTTCTACTCTTCTGTGTTTCCTATAGTGCCAGAACAGTGAGCTTGCTCAGAACAAAAGAACTGTGCTTCTTAAACACACGGGCCATATCTAGTTCAACTCTGCGTGGGAAACTGACAAGAACAGTAGCTTCTCTTCAGTCCAATACACTGTACTTGCTGGGAACAGACGCGAGTGCTATTTGCACTGTTTATGGCAAAGGGAACACAATAGTGACTTTCCTTACCAGAAAACATCCCTTGCTCGTAGGACCAGAAACTGCATGTGATTCCACTCCATTTAGGACTGGGAAACAAACGCTAGCTCGCTTTACAAGAAACACACTCTGCTTTTGAGAAAAGAGCACTCTTCTACTCTACTGTGTTTCCTATAGGGCCAAAACAGTGTGCTTCCTCAGAACAAAAGAACTGTGCTTCCTACACACACGGGTTATTACTAGTTCAACTCTGCTTAGGAAACTGACAAGAACAGTAGATCCTCTTCAGTCCAATACACTGTACATGCTGGGAACAGACGCCAGTGCTATTTGCCCTGTGTATGACAATGGGAGGGCAATAGTGACTCTTCTTATCAGAAAACAATTCTTGCTACTAGGATCAGAAACTGAATGTGATTCAACTCCATTTAGGACTGGGAAACAAACGCTAGCTCGCCTTACAAGAAACACACTCTGTTTTTGAGAAAAGACCACTCTTCTACTCTACTGTGTTTCCTATGGGGTCCGAACAGTGAGCTTGCTCAGAACAAACGAACTGTGCTTCCTACACACACGGGCTATATCTAGTTCAACTCTGCATAGGAAAATGACAAGAACAATACCTCCTCTTCAGTCCAATACACTGTACTTGCTGGGAAAATTCACGTGTGCTATTTGCACTGTGTATGAGAAAGGGAGCGCAATAGTGACATTCCTTACCAGAAAACAACTCTTGCTCGTGGGACCAAAAACTGCATGTGATTCAACACCATTTATGACTGGGAAACAAACGCTAGCATGTACATTCTGCTTTTGAGAAAAGAACACTCTTCTACTCTACTGTGTTTTGTATAGGGCCAAAATAGTTAGCTTGCTCAGAACAAAAGAACTGTGCTTCATACACACACGGCCATATCTAGTTCAATTCTGCTTAGGAAACTGACAAGAACAGTAGATCCTCTTCAGTCCAATACACTGTACATCCTGGGAACAGACGCGAGTCCTATTTGCCCTGTGTATGGGAATGGGAGCACAATAGTGATTCTTCTTCTAGAAAACAAGTCTTGCTGGTAGGACCAAAAACTGCATGTGATTCAACTACATTTAGGACTGGGAAACAAACGCTAGCTCGCCTTACAAGAAACACACTCTGCTTTTGAGAAAAGAGCACTCTTCTACTCTACTGTGTTTCCTATAGGGCCAAAACAGTGAGCTTGCTCAGAACAAAAGAAATGTGCTTCCTACACACACGGGCCATATCTAGTTCAACTCTGCTTAGGAAACTGACAAGAACAGTAGATCCTCTTCAGTCCAATACACTGTACTTGCTGGGAACAGATGCCAGTGCTATTTGCCCTGTGTATGACAATGGGAGCGCAATAGTGACTCTTCTTACCAGAAAACAACTCTTGCTCCTAGCATCAGAAAATGCATGTGATTCAACTCCATTTAGGACTGGGAAACAAACGCTAGCTCGCCTTACAAGAAACACACTCTGCTTTTGAGAAAAGAGCACTCTTCTACTCTACTGTGTTTCCTATGGGGTCCGAACAGTGAGCTTGCTCAGAACAAACGAACTGTGCTTCCTACACACACGGGCATATCTAGTTCAACTCTGCTTAGGAAACTGACAAGAGCAGTAGTTCCTCTTCAGTCCAATACACTGTACTTGCTGGGAGCAGACGCGAGTGCTATTTGCACTGTGTATGGCAAAGGGAGGGAAATAGTGACTCTTCTTACCAGAAAACAACTCTTGCTCATAGGACCAGAAAATGCATGTGATTCAACTCCCATTTAGGACTGGGAAACAAAAGCTAGCTCGCCTTACAAGAAACACACTCTGTTTTTGAGAAAAGAACACTCTTCTACTCTAGTGTGTTTCCTATATGGCCAGAACAGTGAGCTTGCTCAGAACAAAAGAACTGTGCTTCCTACACACACGGGCCATATATAGTTTAACTCTGCTTAGGAAACTGACAAGAACAGGAGCTCCTCTTCAGTCCAATACACTGTACTTGCTGGGAACAGATTCCAGTGCTATTTGTACTGTGTATGGCAATGGGAGCGCAATAGTGACTTTCCTTACCAGAAAACAATTCTTGCGTGTAGGACCAGAAACTGCATGTGATTCAACTCCATTTAGGACTTGGAAACAAATGCTAGCTCGCCTTACAAGAAACACACTCTGCTTTTGAGAAAAGAGCACTCTTCTACTCTACTGTGTTTCCTATAGCGCCAGAACAGTGAGCTTGCTCAGAACAAAAGAACTGTGCTTCTTACACACGGCCATATCTCGTTCAATTCTGCTTAGTAAACTGACAAGAGCAGTAGATCCTCTTCAGTCCAATACACTGTACATGCTGGGAACAAACGCCAGTGCTATTTTTACTGTGTATGGCAATGGGAGCGCAATAGTGACTCTTCTTGCCAGAAAACAACTCTTGCTCGTAGGACCAAAAACTGCATTTGATTCCCCTCCATTTAGGACTGGGAAACAAACGCAAGCTCGCCTTACAAGAAACACACTCTGCTTTTGAGAAAAGAGCACTCTTCTACTCTACTGTGTTTCCTATAGGACAGAAGAGTGAGCTTGCTCAGAACAAAAGAACTCTGCTTCCTACACACACGGGCCATATCTAGTTCAACTCTGCTTAGGAAACTGACAAGAACAGTAGATCCTCTTCAGTCCAATACACTGTACATCCTGGGAACAGACGCGAGTCCTATTTGCCCTGTGTATGGCAATGGGAGCACAATAGTGATTCTTCTTCTAGAAAACAAGTCTTGCTGGTAGGACCAAAAACTGCATGTGATTCAACTACATTTAGGACTGGGAAACAAACGCTAGCTCGCCTTACAAGAAACACACTCTGCTTTTGAGAAAAGAGCACTCTTCTACTCTACTGTGTTTCCTATAGGGCCAAAACAGTGAGCTTGCTCAGAACAAAAGAAATGTGCTTCCTACACACACGGGCCATATCTAGTTCAACTCTGCTTAGGAAACTGACAAGAAAAATTAGCTCCTCTTCTGTCCAATACACTGTACTTGCAAAGAACTGTAGCGAGGGTTTTTTGTACTGTGTATGGCAATAGGATCGCCATAGTGACTCTTCTTACCAGAAAACAACTCTTGCTCATAGGACAAGAAACTGCATGTAATTCGACTCCATTTAGGACTGGGAAACAAACGCTAGCTCACCTTACCAGAAACACACTCTGCTTTTGAGAAAAGAGCACTCTTCTACTCTTCTGTGTTTCCTATAGGACCAAAACAGTGAGCTTGCTCAGAACAAAGAACTGTGCTTCCTACACCCACGGGCCATATCTCATTCAACTCTGCTTAAAAAACTGACAAGAACAGTAGCTCCTCTTCAGTCCAATACACTGTACTTGCTGGGAACAGACGTGAGTGCTATTTGCACTGTTTATGGCAAAGGGAGCACAATAGTGACTTTCCTTACCAGAAAACTTCCCTTGCTCATAGGACCAGAAACTGCATGTGATTCAACTCCATTTAGGACTGGGAAACAAACGCTAGCTCGCCTTACAAGAAACACACTCTGCTTTTGAGAAAAGAGCACTCTTCTACTCTACTGTGTTTCCTATGGGGTCCGAACAGTGAGCTTGCTCAGAACAAAAGAACTGTGCTTCCTACACACACGGGACATATCTAGTTCAACTCTGCTTAGGAAACTGACAAGAACAGTAGATCATCTTCAGTCCAATACACTGTACTTGCTAGGAACAGACGCCAGTGATATTTGCCCTGTGTATGACAATGGGAGGGCAACAGTGACTCTTCTTACCAGAAAACAACTCTTGCTCGTAGGACCAGAAACTGGATGTGATTCAACTCCATTTAGGACTGGGAAACAAACGCTAGGTCACCTTACAAGAAAAATATTCTGCTTCTGAGAAAAGAGCACTCTTCTACTCTACTGTGTTTCCTATAGGGCCAGAAGAGTGCGGTTCCTCAGAACAAAAGAAGTATACTTCTAACACACACGGGCCATATCTAGTTCAACTTTGCTTAGGAAACTGACAAGAACAGTAGATCCTCTTCAGTCCAATACACTGTACATCCTGGGAACAGACACGAGTCCTTTTTGCCCCGTGTATGGCAATGGGAGCACAATAGTGACTCTTCTTACTAGAAAACAACTCTTGCTTCTAGGACCAGAAACTGCATGTGATTCAACTACATTTAGGACTGGGAAACAAACGCTAGCTCGCCTTACAAGAAACACACTCTGCTTTTGAGAAAAGAGCACTCCTCTACTCTATATTGTTTCCTATAGGGCCAAAACAGTGAGGTTGCTCAGAACAAAAGAACTGTGCTTCCTACACACACGGGCCATATCTAGTTCAACTCTGCTTAGGAAACTGACAAGAACAGTAGATCCTCTTTAGTCCAATACACTGTACATGCTGGGAATAGACGCCAGTGCTATTTGCCCTGTGTATGTCAATGGGAGCGCAATAGTGACTCTTCTTACCAGAAAACAACTCTTGCTCCTAGCATCAGAAACTGCATGTGATTCAATTCCATTTAGGACTGGGAAACAAACGCTAGCTCGCCTTACAAGAAACACACTCTGCTTTTGAGAAAAGAGCACTCTTCTACTCTACTGTGTTTCCTATGGGGTCCGAACAGTGAGCTTGCTCAGAACAAAAGAACTGTGCTTCCTACACACACGGGCCATATCTAATTCAACTCTGCTTAGGAAACTGACAAGAACAGTAGCTCCTCTTCTGTCCAATACACTGTACTTGCAAAGAACAGTAGCGAGTGTTGTTTGCACTGTGTATGGCAATAGGAGCGCAATAGTGACTCTTCTTACCCGAAAACAACTCTTGCTCATAGGACAAGAAACTGCATGTAATTCAACTCCATTTAAAACTGGGAAAAAAACGCTAGCTCACCTTACAATAAACACACTATGCTTTTGAGAAAAGAGCACTCTTCTATTCTACGGTGTTTACTATGGTGTCTGAAAATTGAGCTTGCTCAGAACAAAAGAACTGTGCTTCATACACACGGGCCATATCTAGTTCAAATCTCCTTAGGAAACTGACAAGAACAGTAGCTCCTCTTCTGTCGAATACACTGTACTTGCTGGGAACAGACGTGAGTGCTATTTGCACTGTTTATTGCAAAGGGAGCACAATAGTTACTTTCCTTACCAGAAAACTTCCCTTGCTCATAGGACCAGAAACTGAATGTGATTCAACTCCATTTTGGACTGGGAAACAAACGCTAGCTCACCTTACCAGAAACACACTCTGCTTTTGAGAAAAGAGCACTCTTCTACTCTTCTGTGTTTCCTATAGGACCAAAACAGTGAGCTTGCTCAGAACAAAGAACTGTGCTTCCTACACCCACGGGCCATATCTCATTCAACTCTGCTTAAAAAACTGACAAGAACAGTAGCTCCTCTTCAGTCCAATACACTGTACTTGCTGGGAACAGACGTGAGTGCTATTTGCACTGTTTATGGCAAAGGGAGCACAATAGTGACTTTCCTTACCAGAAAACATCCCTTGCTCGTAGGACCAGAAACTGCATGTGATTCAACTCCATTTAGGACTGGGAAACAAACGCTAGCTCGCCTTACAAGAAACACACTCTGCTTTTGAGAAAAGAGCACTCTTCTACTCTACTGTGTTTCCTATGGGGTCCGAACAGTGAGCTTGCTCAGAACAAAAGAACTGTGCTTCCTACACACACGGGACATATGTAGTTCAACTCTGCTTAGGAAACTGACAAGAACAGTAGATCATCTTCAGTCCAATACACTGTACATGCTGGGAACAGACGCCAGTGCTATTTGCCCTGTGTATGACAATGGGAGGGCAACAGTGACTCTTCTTAAAAGAAAACAACTCTTGCTCGTAGGACCAGAAACTGGATGTGATTCAACTCCATTTAGGACTGGGAAACAAACGCTAGCTCACCTTACAAGAAAAATATTCTGCTTCTGAGAAAAGAGCACTCTTCTACTCTACTGTGTTTCCTATAGGGCCAGAAGAGTGCGGTTGCTCAGAACAAAAGAAGTGTACTTCTAACACACACGGGCCATATCTAGTTCAACTTTGCTTAGGAAACTGACAAGAACAGTAGATCCTCTTCAGTCTAATACACTGTACATCCTGGGAACAGACACGAGTCCTTTTTGCCCCGTGTATGGCAATGGGAGCACAATAGTGACTCTTCTTACTAGAAAACAACTCTTGCTTCTAGGACCAGAAACTGCATGTGATTCAACTACATTTAGGACTGGGAAACAAACGCTAGCTCGCCTTACAAGAAACAAACTCTGCTTTTGAGAAAAGAGCACTCCTCTACTCTATTGTGTTTCCTATAGGGCCAAAACAGTGAGGTTGCTCAGAACAAAAGAACTGTGCTTCCTACACACACGGGCCATATCTAGTTCAACTCTGCTTAGGAAACTGACAAGAACAGTAGATCCTCTTCAGTCCAATACACTACACATGCTGGGAATAGACGCCAGTGCTATTTGCCCTGTGTATGTCAATGGGAGCGCAATAGTGACTCTTCTTACCAGAAAACAACTCTTGCTCCTAGCATCAGAAACTGCATGTGATTCAATTCCATTTAGGACTGGGAAACAAACGCTAGCTCGCCTTACAAGAAACACACTCTGCTTTTGAGAAAAGAGCACTCTTCTACTCTACTGTGTTTCCTATGGGGTCCGAACAGTGAGCTTGCTCAGAACAAAAGAACTGTGCTTCCTACACACACGGGCCATATCTAATTCAACTCTGCTTAGGAAACTGACAAGAACAGTAGCTCCTCTTCTGTCCAATACACTGTACTTGCAAAAACAGTAGCGAGTGTTGTTTGCACACTGTATGGCAATAGGAGCGCAATAGTGACTCTTCTTACCCGAAAACAACTCTTGCTCATAGGACAAGAAACTGCATGTAATTCAACTCCATTTAAAACTGGGAAAAAAACGCTAGCTCACCTTACAATAAACACACTATGCTTTTGAGAAAAGAGCACTCTTCTATTCTACGGTGTTTACTATGGTGTCTGAAAATTGAGCTTGCTCAGAACAAAAGAACTGTGCTTCATACACACGGGCCATATCTAGTTCAAATCTCCTTAGGAAACTGACAAGAACAGTAGCTCCTCTTCTGTCGAATACACTGTACTTGCTGGGAACAGACGTGAGTGCTATTTGCACTGTTTATTGCAAAGGGAGCACAATAGTTACTTTCCTTACCAGAAAACTTCCCTTGCTCATAGGACCAGAAACTGAATGTGATTCAACTCCATTTTGGACTGGGAAACAAACGCTAGCTCACCTTACCAGAAACACACTCTGCTTTTGAGAAAAGAGCACTCTTCTACTCTTCTGTGTTTCCTATAGGACCAAAACAGTGAGCTTGCTCAGAACAAAGAACTGTGCTTCCTACACCCACGGGCCATATCTCATTCAACTCTGCTTAAAAAACTGACAAGAACAGTAGCTCCTCTTCAGTCCAATACACTGTACTTGCTGGGAACAGACGTGAGTGCTATTTGCACTGTTTATGGCAAAGGGAGCACAATAGTGACTTTCCTTACCAGAAAACATCCCTTGCTCGTAGGACCAGAAACTGCATGTGATTCAACTCCTTTTAGGACTGGGAAACAAACGCTAGCTCGCCTTACAAGAAACACACTCTGCTTTTGAGAAAAGAGCACTCTTCTACTCTACTGTGTTTCCTATGGGGTCCGAACAGTGAGCTTGCTCAGAACAAAAGAACAGTGCTTCCTACACACACGGGACATATGTAGTTCAACTCTGCTTAGGAAACTGACAAGAACAGTAGATCATCTTCAGTCCAATACACTGTACATGCTGGGAACAGACGCCAGTGCTATTTGCCCTGTGTATGACAATGGGAGGGCAACAGTGACTCTTCTTAAAAGAAAACAACTCTTGCTCGTAGGACCAGAAACTGGATGTGATTCAACTCCATTTAGGACTGGGAAACAAACGCTAGCTCACCTTACAAGAAAAATATTCTGCTTCTGAGAAAAGAGCACTCTTCTACTCTACTGTGTTTCCTATAGGGCCAGAAGAGTGCGGTTGCTCAGAACAAAAGAAGTGTACTTCTAACACACACGGGCCATATCTAGTTCAACTTTGCTTAGGAAACTGACAAGAACAGTAGATCCTCTTCAGTCTAATACACTGTACATCCTGGGAACAGACACGAGTCCTTTTTGCCCCGTGTATGGCAATGGGAGCACAATAGTGACTCTTCTTACTAGAAAACAACTCTTGCTTCTAGGACCAGAAACTGCATGGGATTCAACTACATTTAGGACTGGGAAACAAACGCTAGCTCGCCTTACAAGAAACACACTCTGCTTTTGAGAAAAGAGCACTCCTCTACTCTATTGTGTTTCCTATAGGGCCAAAACAGTGAGGTTGCTCAGAACAAAAGAACTGTGCTTCCTACACACACGGGCCATATCTAGTTCAACTCTGCTTAGGAAACTGACAAGAACAGTAGCTCCTCTTCTGTCCAATACACTGTACTTGCAAAAACAGTAGCGAGTGTTGTTTGCACTGTGTATGGCAATAGGAGCGCAATAGTGACTCTTCTTACCCGAAAACAACTCTTGCTCATAGGACAAGAAACTGCATGTAATTCAACTCCATTTAAAACTGGGAAAAAAACGCTAGCTCACCTTACAATAAACACACTATGCTTTTGAGAAAAGAGCACTCTTCTATTCTACGGTGTTTACTATGGTGTCTGAAAATTGAGCTTGCTCAGAACAAAAGAACTGTGCTTCATACACACGGGCCATATCTAGTTCAAATCTCCTTAGGAAACTGACAAGAACAGTAGCTCCTCTTCTGTCGAATACACTGTACTTGCTGGGAACAGACGTGAGTGCTATTTGCACTGTTTATTGCAAAGGGAGCACAATAGTTACTTTCCTTACCAGAAAACTTCCCTTGCTCATAGGACCAGAAACTGCACGTGATTCAACTCCATTTTGGACTGGGAAACAAACGCTAGCTCACCTTACAAGAATCACACTCTGCTTTTGAGAAAAGAGCACTCTTCTATTCTACTGTGTTTCCTATGGGGTCCAAACAGTGATCTTTCTCAGAACAAAAGAACTGTGCTTCCTACACACACGGGCCATATCTAGTTGAACTCTGTTTAGGAAACTGACAAGAACAGTAGATCATCTTCAGTCCAATACACTGTACATGCTGGGAACAGACACCAGTGCTATTTGCCCTGTGTATGACAATGGGAGCGCAATAGTGACTCTTCTTACCAGAAAACAACTCTTGCTCGTAGGACCAGAAACTGCATGTGATTCAACTCCATTTAGGACTGGGCAACAAACGCTAGCTCGGCTTACAAGAAACACACTCTGCTTTTGAGAAAAGAGCACTCTTCTATTCTACTGTGTTTCCTATGGGGTCCGAACAGTGAGCTTGCTCAGAATAAAAGAACTGTGCTTCCTACACACACGGGCTATATCTAGTTCAACTCTGCTTTGGAAACTGACAAGAGCAGTAGCTCCTCTTCAGTCCAATACACTGTAATTGCTGGGAACAGACGCGAGGGCTATTTGCACTGTGTATGGCAAAGGGAACACAATAGTGACTTTCCTTTCCAGGAAACAACTCTTGCTTGTAGGACCAGAAACTGCATGTGATTCAACTCCATTTAGGACTGGGAAACAAACGCAAGCTCACCTTACAAGAAACACACTCTGCTTTTGAGAAAAGAGCACTCTTCGTCTCTACTGTGTTTCCTATAGGCCAGAAGAGTGAGCTTGCTCAGAACAAAAGAACTCTGCTTCCTACACACATGGGCCATATCTAGTTCAACTCTGCTTAGTAAAGTGACAAGAACAGAAGATTCTCTTCAGTCCAATACACTTTACATGCTGGGAACAGACGCCAGTGCTCTTTGCCCTGTGTATGAAAATGGGAGCGCAATAGTGACTTTTCTTACCATAGAACAACTCTTGCTCATAGGACCAGAAACTGCATGTGATTCAACTCCATTTAGGACTGGGAAAAAAAAACGCTAGCTCGCTTTACAAGAAATACATTCTGCTTTTGAGAAAAGAGCACTCTTCTACTCTACTGAGTTTCCTATATTGCCAGAAGAGTGAGCTTGCTCAGAATAAAAGAACTGTGCTTCCTACACACACGGGTCATACCTACTTCAACTCTGCTTAGGAAACTGACAAGAACAATAGCTCCTCTTCAGTACAATACACTGTACTTGCTGGGATCAGACGCGAGTGCTCTTTGCACTGTGCACGGCAATGGGAGCACAATAGTGTCTTTCCTTACCCGAAAACCCTCTTGCTCGTGGGACCAACAACTGCACGTGATTCAACTCCATTTAGGACTGGAAAACAAACGCTAGCTCGTCTTACAAGAAACACACTCTGCTTTTGAGAAAAGAGCACTCTTCTACTCTACTGTGTTTCCTATAGGGCCAGAACACTGAGCTTGCTCAGAACAAAGGAACTGTGCTTCCTACACACACGGCCATATCTAGTTCAATTCTGCTTAGGAAGCTGACAAGAACAGTAGATCCTCTTCAGTCCAATACACTATACATGCTGGGAACAGACGACAGTGCTATTTGCCCTTTTTATGACAATGGGAGGACAATAGTGACTCTTCTTACCAGAAAACAACTCTTTCTCGTAGGACCAGAAACTGCATGTGATTCAACTCCATGTATGACTGGGAAACAAACGCTAGCTCGCCTTACAAGAAACACACTCTGCTTTTGAGAAAAGGGCACTCTTCTACTCTACTGTTTCCTCTGTGGTCCGAACAGTGAGCTTGCTCAGAACAAAAGAACTGTGTTTCCTACACACACGGCCATAGCTAGTTAAATTCTGCTTAGGAAACTGACAAGAACAGTAGATCCTCTTCAGTCCAATACACTGTACATGCTGGGAACAGACGCCAGTGCTATTTGCCCTGTGTATGACAATGGGAGCACAATAGTGACTCTTGATACCAGAAAACAACTCTTGTTCGTAGGACCAGAGACTGCATGGGATTCAACTCCATTTAGGACTGGGAAACAAACACTAGCTCGCATTACAAGAAACACACTCTGCTTTGATAAAAGAGCACTCTTCTACTCAAATGTGTTTCCTATATGGCCAGAACAGTGAGCTTGCTCTGAACAAAAGAACTGTGCTTCCTACACACACGGCAATACCTAGTTAAACTCTGCTTAGGAAACTGACAAGAACAGTAGATCCTCTTCAGTCCAATACACTGTACATGCTGCGAACAGACGCCAGTGCTATTTGCCCTGTGTATGACAATGGGAGCGCAATAGTGACTCTTCTTACCAGAAAACAACTCTTGCTCGTAGGACCAGAAACTGCATGTGATTCAACTCCATTTAGGACTGGCAAACAAACGCTAGCTCGCCTTACAAGAAACACACTCTGCTTTTTAGAAAAGAGCACTTTTCTACTCTACTGTGTTTCCTATGGGGTCCGAACAGTCAGCTTGCTCAGAACAAAAGAACTGTGCTTCCTACACACACGGGCTATATCTGGTTCAACTCTGCTGAGGAAACTGACAAGAACAGTAGATCCTCTTCAGTGCAATACACTGTATATGCTGGGAACAGACGCCAGTGCTATTTGCACTGTGTATGGCAATGGGAGCGCAAGAGTGACTCTTCTTACAGAAAACAACTCTTGCACGTAGGAAGAGAAACTGCATGTGATTCAACTCCATTTAGGACTGGAAAACAAACGTTAGCTTGCCTTACAAGAAACATACTCTGCTTTTGAGAAAAGAGCACTCTTCTACTCTACTGTGTTTCCTAAATGGCCAGGACAGTGAACTTGCTCAGAACAAAAGAACTGTGCTTCCTGCATACACGGGGCATATCTAGTTCAACTCTGCTTAGGAAACTGACAAGAACAGTAGCTCCTCTTCAGTCCAATACACTGTACTTGCTGGGAACAGACGCCAGTGCTATTTGCCCTGTGTATGACAATGGGAGCACAATAGTGACTCTTCTTAACAGAAAACAACACTTGCTCATAGGAGCAGAACCTGCATGTGATTCAACTCCATTTAGGACTGGGAAACAAACACTAGCTCGCCTTACAAGAAACACACTCTGCTTTTGAGAAAAGAGCACTCTTCTACTCTACTGTGTTGCCTATGGGGTCCGAACAGTGAGCTAGCTCAGAACGAAAGAACTGTGCTTCCTACACACACGGGCTATATCTAGTTCAACTCTGCTTAGGAAACTAACAAGAACAGTAGCTCCTCTTCAGTGCAATTCACTGTACATGCTGGGAACAGACCCCAGCGCTACTTGCCCTGTGTATGACAATGGGAGCGCAAAAGTGACTCTTTTTACTTAAAAAACAACTCTTGCTCATAGGACCAGAAACTGCATGTGATTCAACTCCATTTAGGACTGGGAAACAAACACTAGCTCGCCTTACAAGAAACACAATCTGCTTTTGAGAACACAGCACTCTTCTACTATACTGTTTTTCCTATTGGGCCACAACAGTGAGCTTGCTCAGAACAAAAGAACTGTGCTTCCTACACACACATCCATATCTAGTTCAACTCTGCTTAGGAAACTGACAAGAACAGTAGATCCTCTTCAGTGCAATACACTGTACATGCTGGGAACAGACGCCAGTGCTATTTGCCCTGTGTATGACAATGGGATCGCAATAGTGACTCTTCTTACCAGAAAACAACTCTTGCTCTTAGGACCAGAAACTTCATGTGATTCAACTCCAATTTAGGTTGGGAAACAAACGCTAGCTTGCATTACAAGTAACACACTCTGCTTTTGAGAAAAGAGCACTCTTCTACTCTACTGTGTTTCCTATGGGTTCCGAACAGTGAGCTTGCTCAGAACAAAAGAACTGTGCTTCCTACACACACGGCCATATCTAGTTCAACTCTGCTTAGGAAACTGACAAGAACAGTAGCTCCTCTTCCGTCCAATACACTGTACATGCTGGGAACAGACGCCAGTGCTATTTGCCCTGTGTATGACAGTGGGAGTGCAATAGTGACTCTTCTTACCAGAAAACAACTCTTGCTCGTAGGACCAGAAACTGCATGTGATTCAACTCCCATTTAGGACTGGGAAACAAAAGCTGGCTCGCCTTACAAGAAACACACTCTGTTTTTGAGAAAAGAGCACTCTTCTACTCTACTGTGTTTCCTATATGGCCAGAACAGTGAGCTTGCTCAGAACAAAAGAACTGTGCTTCCTACACACACGGGCCATATATAGTTTAACTCTGCTTAGGAAACTGACAAGAACAGTAGATCCTCTTCAGTCCAATACACTGTACTTGCTGGGAACAGATGCCAGTGCTTTTTGCACTGTGTATGGCAATGGGAGCGCAATAGTGACTTTCCTTACCAGAAAACAATTCTTGCGTGTAGGACCAGAAACTGCATGTGATTCAACTCCATTTAGGACTTGGAAACAAATGCTAGCTCGCCTTACAAGAAACACACTCTGCTTTTGAGAAAACAGCACTCTTCTACTCTACTGTGTTTCCTATAGCGCCAGAACAGTGAGCTTGCTCAGAACAAAAGAACTGTGCTTCTTACACACGGCCATATCTCGTTCAATTCTGCTTAGTAAACTGACAAGAGCAGTAGATCCTCTTCAGTCCAATACACTGTACATGCTGGGAACAAACGCCAGTGCTATTTTTACTGTGTATGGCAATGGGAGCGCAATAGTGACTCTTCTTGCCAGAAAACAACTCTTGCTCGTAGGACCAAAAACTGCATTTGATTCCCCTCCATTTAGGACTGGGAAACAAACGCTAGCTAGACGTACAAGAAACACACTCTGCTTTTGAGAAAAGAGCATTCCTCTACTCTACTGTGTTTCCTATAGGGCCAGAACAGTGAGCTTGCTCAGAACAAAAGAACTGTGCTTCCTACACACACGGGCCATATCTAGTTCAACTCTGCTTAGGAAACTGAAAAGAACAGTAGATCATCTTCAGTCCAATACACTGTACTTGCTGGGAACAGACGCCAGTGCTATTTGCCCTGTGTATGACAATGGGAGCGCAATAGTGACTCTTCTTACCAGAAAACAACTCGTGCTCGTAAGACCAGAAACTGCATCTGATTCAACTCCATTTAGGACTGGGAAACAAACGCTAGCTCGCCTTACAAGAAACACACTCTGCTTTTGAGTAAAGAGCACTCTTCTATTCTACTGTGTTTCCTATGGGGTCCGAACAGTGAGCTTGCTCAGAACAAAGAACTGTGCTTCCTACACACACGGGCCATATCTAGTTCAACTCTGCTTGGGAAACTGACAAGAACAGTAGATCCTCTTCAGTCCAATACACTGTACTTGCTGGGAACAGACGCCAGTGCTATTTGCCCTGTGTATGACAATGGGAGGGCAACAGTGACTCTTCTTACCAGAAAACAACTCTTGCTCGTAGGACCAGAAACTGGATGTGATTCAACTCCATTTAGGACTGGGAAACAAACGCTAGCTCACCTTACAAGAAACATATTCTGCTTTTGAGAAAAGAGCACTGTTCTACTCTACTGTGTTTCCTATAGGGCCAGAAGAGTGCGGTTCCTCAGAACAAAAGAAGTGTACTTCTAACACACACGGGCCATATCTAGTTCAACTTTGCTTAGGAAACTGACAAGAACAGTAGATCCTCTTCAGTCCAATACACTGTACATCCTGGAACAGACACGAGTCCTTTTTGCCCCGTGTATGGCAATGGGAGCACAATAGTGACTCTTCTTACTAGAAAACAACTCTTGCTTCTAGGACCAGAAACTGCATGTGATTCAACTACATTTAGGACTGGGAAACAAACGCTAGCTCGCCTTACAAGAAACACACTCTGCTTTTGAGAAAAGAGCACTCCTCTACTCTATTGTGTTTCCTATAGGGCCAAAACAGTGAGGTTGCTCAGAACAAAAGAACTGTGCTTCCTACACACACGGGCCATATCTAGTTCAACTCTGCTTAGGAAACTGACAATAACAGTAGATCCTCTTCAGTCCAATACACTGTACATGCTGGGAATAGACGCCAGTGCTATTTGCACTGTGTATGTCAATGGGAGCACAATAGTGACTCTTCTTACCAGAAAACAACTCTTGCTCCTAGGATCAGAAACTGCATGTGATTCAATTCCATTTAGGACTGGGAAACAAACGCTAGCTCGCCTTACAAGAAACACTCTCTGCTTTTGAGAAAAGAGCACTCTTCTACTCTACTGTGTTTCCTATGGGGTCCGAACAGTGAGCTTGCTCAGAACAAAAGAACTGTGCTTCCTACACACACGGGCCATATCTAGTTCAACTCTGCTTAGGAAACTGACAAGAACAGTAGCTCCTCTTCTGTCCAATACACTGTACTTGCAAAGAACAGTAGCGAGTGTTGTTTGCACTGTGTTTGGCAATAGGAGCGCAATAGTGACTCTTCTTACCCGAAAACAACTCTTGCTCATAGGACAAGAAACTGCATGTAATTCAACTCCATTTAAAACTGGGAAAAAAACGCTAGCTCACCTTACAATAAACACACTATGCTTTTGAGAAAAGAGCACTCTTCTATTCTACGGTGTTTACTATGGTGTCTGAAAATTGAGCTTGCTCAGAACAAAAGAACTGTGCTTCATACACACGGGCCATATCTAGTTCAAATCTCCTTAGGAAACTGACAAGAACAGTAGCTCCTCTTCTGTCGAATACACTGTACTTGCTGGGAACAGACGTGAGTGCTATTTGCCCGGTCCCGCGGGCCAGTTTATTTGATGAGACCCGAGGAGGCACCTCCTGAAAGATCAATGGGGGCGAGAGAGAAAGGAGACCAGGCGCGTAAAGGAAGACAGAGACATTCTGAGTTGCGTCGAGGTCTCCGTTTATTGACTGGGTGTTGAAGCTTATAAACAGGGCTTCAGGCAGGGAGGGGGAACAGGGGAAGCACGGAGAGAAGGATGGCAAATTCCTAAGGGAGGGTGAGGTCACTTTGGTCCCAGGCCCCTGCAGCTGACTGATTAGCAGGTATTCCAGGAAGTTGTACAGCCCGCGGTTAGGCCAGGAACTTCCTGCCTTTGTAAGGTTTGATTAAGTAAGGACACTGCTGTCCGGAATCGGTCCCCAACAGTACCCCCTCTTTTCTCAAAAATGGACCAAGTTCATGTGATCGGGGTGGTCCGAGAGAGTCCCTGTCTTAGGCTACACAGGGGGCTTCCCACGCTCGGCAGCATGCCGTGTTGAGCCGGTCTCGGGCGACCTCTGTATGCTGTTGTCTCCGGTGTGGGCCCTGTACTATTCCCGTCATTGAGTACCCTCTAGCAGGACCGTGGGGACATTAGGGCCTTAGGACACTGAATCTGAGTCCTTGATGGGGCTCCTGGCTGGCCTCCTCGGAATCTACTCTGTGATAATGAATCGAGACGTGTTGTGGTAAGGCCGAATCAATCTGATTTTTGATAAACTGAGTCAACCGCTGAAAGGCCCAGGGACCAAAGGTCAAACCACCCGTGCTGATTTTTAAACTCCCTTTTTCTTTGAACCAGCCTTTCCCTTAATTTTTTCATCGATTCCCTGACAATACCAGTGTTGTCGACATAAAAGCAGCATTCTTCCTTCAAGGCTGCACATAATCCCCCCTCCTTTAAAAAATAGTAAATCCAGACCTCTTATGAGCGAGGTTAAAGATTTCTCCAGAGCAGAAATGGATCTTTCTATGGCCTCTAGGTCAGTAGTCATAGCCATTTGTAACTGCATAAGGTGGTTGCTCTGCACGAGAGCAGCAGTTCCTGTATCAATTCCTGCAGTGATGCCCCAATACCTAACAAGAGGGCAATAGTCATAGACACAGGTTCTCGAGTGTATCTGCCTCTCTGCTCAAAGAATTCCATATCAGAGACTAATTGGACCAGAGCATAAGAGTTTTTCCATTATCAATGGCAAAGCGAGCTTCCCCTTATTTAGTTTTTGCCATCTGCAAGTGTGTCATGGGTTCAGAGGTGGATATTGGAATTCTAGCATCCTCAGTTTAGTGGTACCCAGACATGAATCATCATTTAGTTAAGACATCAGTGATATAAGAGCCAACAGTAATTAGCAGAAGCACAAGGCCAAAAGCCTTATGATGGCTGACAGAGTTCCTTATCCTCAAGAAACTTGGAACTTTATCTCAGGTTCCCTATGACAAAAAATTCCCTTTTGAGCTAACATTCTGGAGTGGGGGGGAAACAGGGGCGATGTTTTCTCTCTTCTGTAATTACTTCCTGCTGACATTGGGACGTTGTTGTCAAGGCCCTGGAAAGCCAGAATGTTAGTCAAAGACAAGAGGGAACGTTTTATTGACCAGCTGAAGAGATGGTATGCATATCAGCTGAATTGGTCCATATCAGCTTTCAGCAAGTTCAGGGCTCATAGTCATTTGCAGTAGGTTGTCACCAGCAAATGATGCTTGGATGTATCTGTCAGCCAAGTGGAAACCTGTTGAGATAGATATAAACTAGGAACAGGAGTTAAAACTTCTGAACTTATTTGGAACTTTTAGACCCATAGTCTTAGTAATTTTAGTATTATCAATTTGCCCTGAAATCCATAGTCTTTTCTATCTAGAGAACCAAATATAGATTAGACTGAAATTTCCTTGGCCCAATGAAAAGCATCTGTAAGTCTATATTTAGAACCTTTTTTAAAGAGACTTATTAGCTTTAATTAATTAATCCATTGATCAATCAATTACTAAGCTGAGAAAGCTATAGCTAGCCCAGTCATCAATGTCATCAAATATCTGAGAAGGATAAACTTTACCTGAGTGCAGACTTTTAAGTCTATTTAAAAAACAACATAGATTATCCATTACCCAGACTGTCATCATCCCAGGCTCCTATAGTCTTCATAGTGTTGGCAGGACAGGTGTCAGGACAGCATTGTCCACAATTCAGGTGGCATCTTCTTGTTATTGTTTCATATCTTCTTTGGAGACCTTGGGAGTCATTGCTAGGAGCTGGGGAGCTCAGAGTCTCTGTTTGCTATAGTAAGCTTTTTATCAAATACTGTAAATACCATATTTAACAGATCTTTCACAGGTTTGAGGACCATTATCTATTAAATGTATCTGAGCCAAACAAATCTAGGCCCAATCTTGAAAATATCTCTAAGTTTGGTAACAATAACCAGGGCAATTTGTTCTCCTATAGATATATTAGTCAAATATACCTCTCAGTTTTTTTTATATTAAAATAAAACAGTTTATGCTTTAAACTAGTATCTGAATAGCCAGATGACTAGTATTAACTTGCATTTCTTAACATAAAGGACATGCAAACTCAGACATTCAAAACCAAACATACATGTGGCCACATTTTTCATTCATACCTGTAGACAGACATTTTTACAACTATGACCCTTTGGAGTCTCAATGTAACAGCAGAATAGCAAGACAAAGAAATCTGAAACATGTTTCATTCTTTTTTTTATATATATATATATCTCAAGCCATTTTTTATAAAAACATTATATTTTATCCTAACCAACAATAATTTGAAACCAATTCTCTTAAATGATGGCAAGTATTTGTAACCCATTGAACTCAAATGACCAAAACCCATGTAAATTTTTATTTTTCCTGTGGAAACAAAAGCATAATTTTCCCAGTATCTTGAACTGGTAATTTAACATTTCTTTTTAAGCAATATCAGGACAGAGAAGGGTTAACAAGAGAAGCTGCTGGCCGGCAGAAGAGACCTTGAAGTTATCACAGTAAAGGAAGGGAGGGTCAGATTCTCTCTTTAGTGTTCACACAGTTTTTGTCAATTGCAGGCAGTCCCCATTGCCCTGTCCAAAGCTCCCATCTTTGCCTGCCTGTAAGGAGAGCACGCACCCCACCCTCCTGAGAGCAGCCGGCTGGCTGCAGTCCTGATAGCAAGAGAGCTAGGGAGGGACGGAGATGGCCTTTGTTATGCCTCTCTTTCCTCCTCTTCCTCTAGGAAAATAAGGGAGGTTAGTAGACAGAAACAAATAACATTTATATAGACAATCCAAGAACCGGAACATCAGCACTGAGATGATGGCCTCATTCACAGCCAGCAAGCCCCTCCTGCGGTATGCAAGCCCCATCTGGCAGGAGCTACCTGTTTATCTCAGTTCAATCGGGGAGTGGGGGTGGGGAACTCAGTTCCCTCTATTGTGGCTCACACATTCTTCCAGTGGGCTAGGCAAAGGTCTAGTAGAGAAGAAGGGAACTGTCCCATAGCGTCCGTCACAGTCAAGTCAACAGAGAACAGTTAATACATTACACACAAGACCAAGGGCACACAAAAAAACTTTGTTCCAACAAAACAACCAACAAAGCTCTAAGAACAATGACAGCCTGATGTGCTCTGGGGGGAGGGGGGGTAACCCTCCAGGCTCAATCACATCAAAAACAATCCAGACTCGAGGATCTCTGTCCTTGATCAAACAGACATCAGGGGCTTCCACATCCCTGTCAGTCAGACATGCACCTTTTTTTTGTTGTTGTTGTTTTGTTCATACACTTTATTATTCTGTGACAGTTCTCTCTCTACACAGCTTCTATTCTGCTCTCATGTCTAGCTCCTTTCTTGACTGATTTCTCTATATTTATCTACCTCTAGGTTCTATCTTAATTCCTTCATATAGTTCTGACCCTTCTAGGTTCTCATCTATCTAGTTCTTTCCCCTATCAGCTCCTCTCCCATCTCCTTCTCTCTCATCTGGCTCTTTCTCATCTTGTTCTTCCCCATCTCAGTTTGTTCCTCTCAAGTTCTTACCCATCTAGTTCTTCCATTCTCTTTTCTCTTCTCCTTTCTGTGCCCTGGAAGTCCCGGTATATAAAAGGGAGGGTCCGAGCTAAACTGTGTAAAGCTATTACTTAACATCCACCTCTCCTAGGCGGTGTCTCCTTGTGGAATTTACCTTAAGTCAGGAGACTTGTATGTGGGTGGTTATCACTGTTAGTCCTCGGAAGTTGGGTGACCACCTGGGCGGTGTCTCCTTGTGGAATTTCAGGAGACTCGCCTGTGGGTGGTTATCACTGTTAGTCCTCGGAAGTTGGGTGACCACCTGGGCGGTGTCT
Source organism: Peromyscus eremicus (assembly GCF_949786415.1). Classification (NCBI taxonomy): domain Eukaryota; kingdom Metazoa; phylum Chordata; class Mammalia; order Rodentia; family Cricetidae; genus Peromyscus; species Peromyscus eremicus. Next base: position 394,797 of record NW_026734375.1, on the reverse strand, counting down.
CCTTTAGTCCTTGAAAATGGCTAGGGGAGATATCTAATTCCAGAGAAAGCCTTTCCTGGGGCTGTTCTCCAAATGCCTGGAATGTGTATGTCTAGAGAGTGATCAGTGCACATTGTTAGCCCTTCTTAGGGAAAAATCAATTGGGAAAACTATGAAGGCACACATGATTTTTATAACATAATACAGCTGATATATAACAAGCCAAGTAACACCAAAAACTCCTTAGGATTTGGCTTCCTCTGGAGGAATTCCCTGATTCCTCCAGGTAGTGACTTTGCCATAACCAGCTGAGTTCTTATGATATATTCCTGCGGCCTGCAGCAGTTCCCCTTTTTTCATTTAGTTAAAAAATTTTTTTCTTGGAAGAGAAGGAGAGAGTAAAGTAACAATGATCACAACAAAACATACAAAAAAACTCATAAAATGGCTCTGACAAATTCCCGGGACAAAACACAAAGTGGCACTTCCTCCCATCGTGGGAGAAGATACCCAAAGATGCTCCTAAACCAAATGGTCACCTCTGAGGTGGCCTTAGGGCTCTGGGACGTCTCCCTTCGCCGCCAGGTTCACTGTCCGGACACGTCTGTCCTAGTGAGAGCCTGCAAAGTACAAATCGATCAACCGGTACAAAACAAAAGTAACATGACAGAGACACAGACAGGACAAAGAGCGCTCTTACTGGTAGATGTCAATAAACCTCTGGACCCTTGGGTGTCAGGCAGGGGGAGTTTGAGAGAAAATCCTCTGCAAGGGCTAGTAAATGTGAAACACACCCATCTCCCTCTGTTTCCTTTAGAACATCTCTAATCACACCATAAAAACTAAAAAAGGCGTCGGGGACATTTTCCCCATCTCTGAATAATTTGTTAATATCTTTTCCAACCTTGTTCCAAGTCAGAGGGTGAATTCCTGGTCCATTAATCACTAACCAGGGACATTTCTCCTCCTCATATTGGAAGAATTTTATCAAATCCTTTTTCTTAACTCTTATTCCTCTCTCCCTAAGATTACCTTTTCATCTCCTTTAGAAAAACAGCCTCTTTAGATAAATTTTTGCCCATGATCGATGGGACGACATACTTACCTCAAGACTCTCCCGCGTTGCACAAGTGATGCAGTCCGGGCGTCTCTACCCTGATCCTCTCCGGGGCCCCTTCTGTTGTCCGTCGTCCGGCAGGTCACCGTTCCTCGAGCCCCACGTTCGGGCGCCACTTGCCCGGTCCCGCGGGCCAGTTTATTTGATGAGACCCGAGGAGGCACCTCCTGAAAGATCAATGGGGGCGAGAGAGAAAGGAGACCAGGCGCGTAAAGGAAGACAGAGACATTCTGAGTTGCGTCGAGGTCTCCGTTTATTGACTGGGTGTTGAAGCTTATAAACAGGGCTTCAGGCAGGGAGGGGGAACAGGGGAAGCACGGAGAGAAGGATGGCAAATTCCTAAGGGAGGGTGAGGTCACTTTGGTCCCAGGCCCCTGCAGCTGGCTGATTAGCAGGTATTCCAGGAAGTTGTACAGCCCGCGGTTAGGCCAGGAACTTCCTGCCTTTGTAAGGTTTGATTAAGTAAGGACACTGCTGTCCGGAATCGGTCCCCAACAGCTATTTGCACTGTTTATTGCAAAGGGAGCACAATAGTTACTTTCCTTACCAGAAAACTTCCCTTGCTCATAGGACCAGAAACTGCATGTGATTCAACTCCATTTTGGACTGGGAAACAAACGCTAGCTCACCTTACAAGAATCACACTCTGCTTTTGAGAAAAGAGCACTCTTCTATTCTACTGTGTTTCCTATGGGGTCCGAACAGTGACCTTGCTCAGAACAAAAGAACTGTGCTTCCTACACACACGGGCCATATCTAGTTGAACTCTGTTTAGGAAACTGACAAGAACAGTAGATCATCTTCAGTCCAATACACTGTACATGCTGGGAACAGACACCAGTGCTATTTGCCCTGTGTATGACAATGGGAGCGCAATAGTGACTCTTCTTACCAGAAAACAACTCTTGCTCGTAGGACCAGAAACTGCATGTGATTCAACTACATTTAGGACAGGGAAACAAACGCTAGCTCGCCTTACAAGAAACACACTCTGCTTTTGAGAAAAGAGCACTCTTCTATTCTACTGTGTTTCCTATGGGGTCCGAACAGTGAGCTTGCTCAGAATAAAAGAACTGTGCTTCCTACACACACGGGCTATATCTAGTTCAACTCTGCTTTGGAAACTGACAAGAGCAGTAGCTCCTCTTCAGTCCAATACACTGTAATTGCTGGGAACAGACGCGAGGGCTATTTGCACTGTGTATGGCAAAGGGAACACAATAGTGACTTTCCTTTCCAGGAAACAACTCTTGCTTGTAGGACCAGAAACTGCATGTGATTCAACTCCATTTAGGACTGGGAAACAAACGCAAGCTCGCCTTACAAGAAACACACTCTGCTTTTGAGAAAAGAGCACTCTTCGTCTCTACTGTGTTTCCTATAGGCCAGAAGAGTGAGCTTGCTCAGAACAAAAGAACTCTGCTTCCTACACACATGGGCCATATCTAGTTCAACTCTGCTTAGGAAACTGACAAGAACAGAAGATCCTCTTCAGTCCAATACACTTTACATGCTGGGAACAGACGCCAGTGCTATTTGCTCTGTGTATGAAAATGGGAGCGCAATAGTGACTCTTCTTACCATAGAACAACTCTTGCTCATAGGACCAGAAACTGCATGTGATTCAACTCCATTTAGGACTGGGAAAAAAAAAAACGCTAGCTCGCTTTACAAGAAATACATTCTACTTTTGAGAAAAGAGCACTCTTCTATTCTACTGAGTTTCCTATATTGCCAGAAGAGTGAGCTTGCTCAGAATAAAAGAACTGTGCTTCCTACACACACGGGCCATACCAACTTCAACTCTGCTTAGGAAACTGACAAGAACAATAGCTCCTCTTCAGTACAATACACTGTACTTGCTGGGATCAGACGCGAGTGCTCTTTGCACTGTGCACGGCAATGGGAGCACAATAGTGTCTTTCCTTACCCGAAAACCCTCTTGCTCGTGGGACCAACAACTGCACGTGATTCAACTCCATTTAGGACTGGAAAACAAACGCTAGCTCGTCTTACAAGAAACACACTCTGCTTTTGAGAAAAGAGCACTCTTCTACTCTACTGTGTTTCCTATAGGGCCAGAACACTGAGCTTGCTCAGAACAAAGGAACTGTGCTTCCTACACACACGGCCATATCTAGTTCAATTCTGCTTAGGAAGCTGACAAGAACAGTAGATCCTCTTCAGTCCAATACACTGTACATGCTGGGAACAGACGACAGTGCTATTTGCCCTTTTTATGACAATGGGAGGACAATAGTGACTCTTCTTACCAGAAAACAACTCTTTCTCGTAGGACCAGAAACTGCATGTGATTCAACTCCATGTATGACTGGGAAACAAACGCTAGCTCGCCTTACAAGAAACACACTCTGCTTTTGAGAAAAGGGCACTCTTCTACTCTACTGTTTCCTCTGGGGTCCGAACAGTGAGCTTGCTCAGAACAAAAGAACTGTGCTTCCTACACACACGGCCATAGCTAGTTAAATTCTGCTTAGGAAACTGACAAGAACAGTAGATCCTCTTCCGTCCAATACACTGTACATGCTGGGAACAGACGCCAGTGCTATTTGCCCTGTGTATGACAATGGGAGCACAATAGTGACTCTTGATACCAGAAAACAACTCTTGCTCGTAGGACCAGAGACTGCATGGGATTCAACTCCATTTAGGACTGGGAAACAAACGCTAGCTCGCATTACAAGAAACACACTCTGCTTTGATAAAAGAGCACTCTTCTACTCAAATGTGTTTCCTATATGGCCAGAACAGTGAGCTTGCTCTGAACAAAAGAACTGTGCTTCCTACACACACGGCAATACCTAGTTAAACTCTGCTTAGGAAACTGACAAGAACAGTAGATCCTCTTCAGTCCAATACAGTGTACATGCTGCGAACAGACGCCAGTGCTATTTGCCCTGTGTATGACAATGGGAGCGCAATAGTGACTCTTCTTACCAGAAAACAACTCTTGCTCATAGGACCAGAAACTGCATGTGATTCAACTCCATTTAGGACTGGCAAACAAACACTAGCTCGCCTTACAAGAAACACACTCTGCTTTTGAGAAAAGAGCACTCTTCTACTCTACTGTGTTTCCTATGGGGTCCGAACAGTCAGCTTGCTCAGAACAAAAGAACTGTGCTTCCTACACACACGGGCTATATCTGGTTCAACTCTGCTGAGGAAACTGACAAGAACAGTAGATCCTCTTCAGTACAATACACTGTACATGCTGGGAACAGACGCCATTGCTATTTGCACTGTGTATGGCAATGGGAGCACAAGAGTGACTCTTCTTACAGAAAACAACTCTTGCACGTAGGAAGAGAAACTGCATGTGATTCAACTCCATTTAGGACTGGAAAACAAACGTTAGCTTGCCTTACAAGTAACACACTCTGCTTTTGAGAAAAGAGCACTCTTCTACTCTACTGTGTTTCCTAAATGGCCAGGACAGTGAACTTGCTCAGAACAAAAGAACTGTGCTTCCTGCATACACGGGGCATATCTAGTTCAACTCTGCTTAGGAAACTGACAAGAACAGTAGCTCCTCTTCAGTCCAATACACTGTACTTGCTGGGAACAGACGCCAGTGCTATTTGCCCTGTGTATGACAATGGGAGCACAATAGTGACTCTTCTTAACAGAAAACAACACTTGCTCATAGGAGCAGAACCTGCATGTGATTCAACTCCATTTAGGACTGGGAAACAAACACTAGCTCGCCTTACAAGAAACACACTCTGCTTTTGAGAAAAGAGCACTCTTCTACTCTACTGTGTTGCCTATGGGGTCCGAACAGTGAGCTAGCTCAGAACGAAAGAACTGTGCTTCCTACACACACGGGCTATATCTAGTTCAACTCTGCTTAGGAAACTAACAAGAACAGTAGCTCCTCTTCAGTGCAATTCACTGTACATGCTGGGAACAGACCCCAGTGCTACTTGCCCTGTGTATGACAATGGGAGCGCAAAATGACTCTTCTTACTTAAAAAACAACTCTTGCTCGTAGGACCAGAAACTGCATGTGATTCAACTCCATTTAGGACTGGGAAACAAACACTAGCTCGCCTTACAAGAAACACAATCTGCTTTTGAGAACACAGCACTCTTCTACTATACTGTTTTTCCTATTGGGCCACAACAGTGAGCTTGCTCAGAACAAAAGAACTGTGCTTCCTACACACACATCCATATCTAGTTCAACTCTGCTTAGGAAACTGACAAGAACAGTAGATCCTCTTCAGTGCAATACACTGTACATGCTGGGAACAGACGCCAGTGCTATTTGCCCTGTGTATGACAATGGGAGCGCAATAGTGACTCTTCTTACCAGAAAACAACTCTTGCTCTTAGGACCAGAAACTGCATGTGATTCAACTCCAATTTAGGTTGGGAAACAAACGCTAGCTTGCATTACAAGAAACACACTCTGCTTTTGAGAAAAGAGCACTCTTCTACTCTACTGTGTTTCCTATGGGTTCCGAACAGTGAGCTTGCTCAGAACAAAAGAACTGTGCTTCCTACACACACGGCCATATCTAGTTCAACTCTGCTTAGGAACCTGACAAGAACAGTAGCTCCTCTTCAGTCCAATACACTGTACATGCTGGGAACAGACGCCAGTGCTATTTGCCCTGTGTATGACAGTGGGAGCGCAATAGTGACTCTTCTTACCAGAAAACAACTCTTGCTCGTAGGACCAGAAAATGCATGTGATTCAACTCCCATTTAGGACTGGGAAACAAAAGCTGGCTCGCCTTACAAGAAACACACTCTGCTTTTGAGAAAAGAGCACTCTTCTACTCTACTGTGTTTCCTATATGGCCAGAACAGTGAGCTTGCTCAGAACAAAAGAACTGTGCTTCCTACACACACGGGCCATATATAGTTTAACTCTGCTTAGGAAACTGACAAGAACAGTAGCTCCTCTTCAGTCCAATACACTGTACTTGCTGGGAACAGATGCCAGTGCTATTTGCACTGTGTATGGCAATGGGAGCGCAATAGTGACTTTCCTTACCAGAAAACAATTCTTGCGTGTAGGACCAGAAACTGCATGTGATTCAACTACATTCAGGACTTGGAAACAAATGCTAACTCGCCTTACAAGAAACACACTCTGCTTTTGAGAAAACAGCACTCTTCTACTCTACTGTGTTTCCTATAGCGCCAGAACAGTGAGCTTGCTCAGAACAAAAGAACTGTGCTTCTTACACACGGCCATATCTCGTTCAATTCTGCTTAGTAAACTGACAAGAGCAGTAGATCCTCTTCAGTCCAATACACTGTACATGCTGGGAACAAACGCCAGTGCTATTTTTACTGTGTATGGCAATGGGAGCGCAATAGTGACTCTTCTTGCCAGAAAACAACTCTTGCTCGTAGGACCAAAAACTGCATTAGATTCCCCTCCATTTAGGACTGGGAAACAAACGCTAGCTAGACGTACAAGAAACACAATCTGCTTTTGAGAAGAGAACATTCCTCTACTCTACTGTGTTTCCTATAGGGCCAGAACAGTGAGCTTGCTCAGAACAAAAGAACTGTGCTTCCTACACACACGGGCCATATCTAGTTCAACTCTGCTTAGGAAACTGAAAAGAACAGTAGATCATCTTCAGTCCAATACACTGTACTTGCTGGGAACAGACGCCAGTGCTATTTGCCCTGTGTATGACAATGGGAGCGCAATAGTGACTCTTCTTACCAGAAAACAACTCGTGCTTGTAGGACCAGAAACTACATCTGATTCAACTCCATTTAGGACTGGGAAACAAACGCTAGCTCGCCTTACAAGAAACACACTCTGCTTTTGAGTAAAGAGCACTCTTCTATTCTACTGTGTTTCCTATGGGGTCCGAACAGTGAGCTTGCTCAGAACAAAGAACTGTGCTTCCTACACACACGGGCCATATCTAGTTCAACTCTGCTTAGGAAACTGACAAGAGCAGTAGCTCCTCTTCAGTCCAATACACTGTACTTGCTGGGAACAGACACGAGTGCTATTTGTACTGTGTATGGCAAAGGGAACACAATAGTGACTTTCCTTTCCAGAAAACAACTCTTGCTCGTAGGACCAGAAACTGCATGTGATTCAACTCCATTTAGGACTGGGAAACAAATGCAAGCTCGCCTTACAAGAAACACTCTCTGCTTTTGAGAAAAGATCACTCTTCTACTCTACTGTGTTTCCTATAGGCCAGAAGAGTGAGCTAGCTCAGAACAAAAGAAATGTGCTTCCTACACACGGGCCATATCTAGTTCAACTCTGCTTAGGAAACTGACAAGAACAGTAGATCCTCTTCAGTCCAATACACTTTACATGCTGGGAACAGACGCCAGTGCTATTTGCCCTGTGTATGACAATGGGAGCGCAATAGTGACTCTACTTACCATATACAACTCTTGCTCGTAGGACCAGAAACTGCATGTGATTGAACTCCATTTAGGACTAGGAAACAAACGCTAGCTCGCCTTACAAGAAACACATTCTGCTTTTGAGAATAGTGCACTCTTCTACTCTACTGTGTTTCCTATAGGGCCAGAAGAGTGAGGTTGATCGGAACAAATAAAGTGTACTTCTAACACACACGGGCCATATCTAGTTCAACTCTGCTTAGGAAACTGACAAGAACAGTAGATCCTCTTCAGTCCAATACACTGTACATCCTGGGAACAGACGCGAGTCCTATTTGCCCTGTGTATGGGAATGGGAGCACAATAGTGATTCTTCTTCTAGAAAACAAGTCTTGCTTGTAGGACCAAAAACTGCATGTGATTCAACTACATTTAGGACTGGGAAACAAACGCTAGCTCGCCTTACAAGAAACACACTCTGCTTTTGAGAAAAGAGCACTCTTCTACTCTACTGTGTTTCCTATAGGGCCAAAACAGTGAGCTTGCTCAGAACAAAAGAAATGTGCTTCCTACACACACGGACCATATCTAGTTCAACTCTGCTTAGGAAACTGACAAGAACAGTAGATCCTCTTCAGTCCAATACACTGTACTTGCTGGGAACAGACGCCAGTGCTATTTGCACTGTGTATGACAATGGGAGCGCAATAGTGACTCTTCTTACCAGAAAACAACTCTTGCTCCTAGGATCAGAAACTGCATGTGATTCAATTCCATTTAGGAGTGGGAAACAAACGCTAGCTCGCCTTACAAGAAACACACTCTGCTTTTGAGAAAGGAGCACTCTTCTACTCTACTGTGTTTCCTATGGGGTCCGAAAAGTGAGCTTGCTCAGAACAAAAGAACTGTGCTTCCTACACACACGGGCCATATCTAGTTCAACTCTGCTTAGGAAACTGACAAGAAAAGTAGCTCCTCTTCTGTCCAATACACTGTACTTGCAAAGAACAATAGCGAGTGTTTATTGTACTGTGTATGGCAATAGGATCGCAATAGTGACACTTCTTACCAGAAAACAACTCTTGCTCATAGGACAAGAAACTGCATGTAATTCAACTCCATTTAGGACTGGGAAACAAACGCTAGCTCACCTTACCAGAAACACACTCTGCTTTTGAGAAAAGAGCACTCTTCTACTCTTCTGTGTTTCCTATAGGACCAAAACAGTGAGCTTGCTCAGAACAAAAGAACTGTGCTTCCTACACCCACGGGCCATATCTCATTCAACTCTGCTTAAAAAACTGACAAGAACAGTAGCTCCTCTTCAGTCCAATACACTGTACTTGCTGGGAACAGACGTGAGTGCTATTTGCACTGTTTAAGGCAAAGGGAGCACAATAGTGACTTTCCTTACCAGAAAACATCCCTTGCGCGTAGGACCAGAAACTGCATGTGATTCAACTCCCATTTAGGACTGGGAAACAAACGCTAGCTACCTTACAAGAAACACACTCTGCTTTTGAGAAAAGAGCACTCTTCTACTCTACTGTGTTTCCTATGGGGTCCGAACAGTGAGCTTGCTCAGAACAAAAGAACTGTGCTTCCTACACACACGGGACATATCTAGTTCAACTCTGTTTAGGAAACTGACAAGAACAGTAGATCATCTTCAGTCCAATACACTGTACATGCTGGGAACAGACGCCAGTGCTATTTGCCCTGTATATGACAATGGGAGGGCAACAGTGACTCTTCTTACCAGAAAACAACTCTTGCTCGTAGGACCAGAAACTGGGTGTGATTCAACTCCATTTAGGACTGGGAAACAAACGCTAGCTCGCCTTACAAGAAACATATTCTGCTTTTGAGAAAAGAGCACTCTTCTACTCTACTGTGTTTCCTATAGGGCCAGAAGAGTGAGGTTCCTCAGAACAAAAGAAGTGGACTTCTAACACACACGGGCCATATCTAGTTCAACTTTGCTTAGGAAACTGACAAGAACAGTAGATCCTCTTCAGTCCAATACACTGTACATCCTGGGAACAGACATGAGTCCTTTTTGCCCCGTGTATCGCAATGGGAGCACAATAGTGACTCTTCTTACTAGAAAACAACTCTTGCTTCTAGGACCAGAAACTGCATGTGATTCAACTACATTTAGGACTGGGAAACAAATGCTAGCTCGCCTTACAAGAAACACACTCTGCTTTTGAGAAAAGAGCACTCTTCTACTCTATTGTGTTTCCTATCGGGCCAAAACAGTGAGCTTGCTCAGAACAAAAGAACTGTGCTTCCTACACACACCGGCCATATCTAGTTCAACTCTGCTTAGGAAACTGACAAGAACAGTAGATCCTCTTCAGTCCAATACACTGTACATGCTGGGAACAGACGCCAGTGCTATTTGCCCTGTGTGTGACAATGGGAGCGCAATAGTGACTCTTCTTACCAGAAAACAACTCTTGCTCCTAGCATCAGAAAATGCATGTGATTGAACTCCATTTAGGACTGGGAAACAAACACTAGGTCGCCTTACAAGAAACACACTCTGCTTATGAGAAAAGAGCACTCTTCTACTCTATTGTGTTTCCTATAGGGCCAAAACATTGAGCTTGCTCAGAACAAAAGAACTGTGCTTCCTACACATACCGGCCATATCTAGTTCAACTCTGCTTAGGAAACTGACAAGAACAGTAGATCCTCTTCAGTCCAATACACTGTACATGCTGGGAACAGACGCCAGTGCTATTTGCCCTGTGTATGACAATGGGAGCACAATAGTGACTCTTCTTACCAGAAAACAACTCTTGCTCCTAGCATCAGAAAATGCATGTGATTCAACTCCATTTAGGACTGGGAAACAAACGCTAGCTCGCCTTACAAGAAACACACTCTGCTTTTGAGAAAAGAGCACTCTTCTACTCTACTGTGTTTCCTATGGGGTCCGAACAGTGAGCTTGCTCAGAACAAACGAACTGTGCTTCCTACACACACGGGCCATATCTAGTTCAACTCTGCTTAGGAAACTGACAAGAATGGTAGCTCCTCTTCAGTCCAATACACTGTACTTGCTGGGAGCAGACGCGAGTGCTATTTGCACTGTGTATGGCAAAGGGAGCAAAATAGTGACTCTTCTTACCAGAAAACAACTCTTGCTCATAGGACCAGAAAATGCATGTGATTCAACTCCCATTTAGGACTGGGAAACAAAAGCTAGCTCGCCTTACAAGAAACACACTCTGTTTTTGAGAAAAGAGCACTCTTCTACTCTAGTGTGTTTCCTATATGGCCAGAACAGTGAGCTTGCTCAGAACAAAAGAACTGTGCTTCCTACACACACGGGCCATATATAGTTTAACCCTGCTTAGGAAACTGACAAGAACAGTAGCTCCTCTTCAGTCCAATACACTGTACTTGCTGGGAACAGATGCCAGTGCTATTTGCACTGTGTATGGCAATGGGAGCGCAATAGTGACTCTTCTTACCAGAAAACAATTCTTGCTTCTAGGACCAGAAACTGCATGTGATTCAACTCCATTTAGGACTGGGAAAAAAAACGCTAGCTCGCTTTACAAGAAATACATTCTGCTCTTGAGAAAAGAGCACTCTTCTACTCTACTGAGTTTCCTATATTGCCAGAAGAGTGAGCTTGCTCAGAACAAAAGAAGTGTACTTCCTACACACACGGGCCATATCTAGTTCAACTTTGCATAGGAAACTGACAAGAACAGTAGATCCTCTTCAGTCCAATACACTGTACATCCTGAAACAGACGCGAGTCCTATTTGCCCTGTGTATGGCAATGGGAGCGAAATAGTGACTCTTCTTACTAGAAAACAACTCTTGCTTGTAGGACCAGAAACTGCATGTGATTCAACTACATTTAGGACTGGGAAACAAAAGCTAGCTCACCTTAGAAGAAACACACTCTGCTTTCGAGAAAAGAGCACTCTTCTACTCTACTGTGTTTCCTTTGGGCCAAAACAGTGAGCTTGCTCAGAACAAAAGAACTGTGCTTCCTACACACACCGGCCATATCTAGTTCAACTCTGCTTAGGAAACTGACAAGAACAGTAGATCCTCTTCAGTCCAATACACTGTACATGCTGGGAACAGACGCCAGTGCTATTTGCCCTGTGTATGACAATGGGAGCGCAATAGTGACTCTTCTTACCAGAAAACAACTCTTGCTCCTAGCATCAGAAAATGCATGTGATTCAACTCCATTTAGGACTGGGAAACAAACGCTAGCTCGCCTTACAAAAACACATTCTGCTTTTGAGAAAACAGCACTCTTCTACTCTACTGTGTTTCCTATAGGGCCAGAAGAGTGAGGTTTCTCAGAACAAAAGAAGTGTACTTCTAACACACACGGGCCATATCTAGTTCAACTTTGCTTAGGAAACTGACAAGAACAGTATATCCTCTTCAGTCCAATACACTGTACATCCTGGGAACAGACGCGAGTCCTTTTTGCCCTGTGTATGGCAATGGGAGCACAATAGTGACTCTTCTTACTAGAAAACAACTCTTGCTTGTAGGACCAGAAACTGCATGTGATTCAACTACATTTAGGACTGGGAAACAAACGCTAGCTCGCCTTACAAGAAACACACTCTGCTTTTGAGAAAAGAGCACTCTTCTACTCTATTGTGTTTCCTATAGGGCCAAAACAGTGAGCTTGCTCAGAACAAAAGAACTGTGCTTCCTATACACACGGGCCATATCTAGTTCAACTCTGCTTAGGAAACTGACAAGAACAGTAGATCCTCTTCAGTCCAATACACTGTACATGCTGGGAACAGACGCCAGTGCTATTTGCCCTGTGTATGACAATGGGAGCGCAATAGTGACTCTTCTTACCAGAAAACAACTCTTGCTCCTAGCATCAGAAAATGCATGTGATTCAACTCCATTTAGGACTGGGAAACAAACGCTAGCTTGCCTTACAAGAAACACACTCTGCTTTTGAGAAAAGAGCACTCTTCTACTCTACTGTGTTTCCTATGGGGTCCGAACAGTGAGCTTGCTCAGAAGAAAGGAACTGTGCTTCCTACACACACGGGCTATATCTAGTTCAACTCTGCTTAGGAAACTGACAAGAACAGTAGCTCCTCTTCAGTCCAATACACTGTACTTGCTGGGAGCAGACGCGAGTGCTATTTGCACTGTGTATGGCAAAGGGAGCGAAATAGTGACTCTTCTTACCAGAAAACAATTCTTGCTCGTAGGACCAGAAACTGCATGGGATTCAACTCCATTTAGGACTGGGAAACAAACACTAGCTCGCTTGACAAGAAACACACTCTGCTTTTGAGAAAAGAGCACTCTTCTATTCTACTGTGTTTTCTATGGGGTCCGAACAGTGAGCTTGCTCAGAACAAAAGAACTGTGCTTCCTACAAACACGGGCCATATCTAGTTCAACTCTGCTTAGGAAACTGACAAGAACAGTAGATCCTCTTCAGTCCAATACACTGTACTTGCTGGGAACAGATGCGAGTGCTATTTGCCCTGTGTATGTCAAAGGGAGCACAATAGTGACTTTTTACCAGAAAACAACTCTTGCTCGTAGGACCAGAAACTGCATGTGATGCAACTTCATTTTCCACTGGGAAAAAAAAGCTAGCTCGCCTTACAAGAAACACACTCTGCTTTTGAGAAAAGAGCACTCTTCTATTCTACTGTGTTTCGTATAGGGCCAAAACAGTGAGCTTCCTCAGAACAAAAGAACTGTGCTTCCTACACACACGGGCTACATCTAGTTCAACTCTGCTTAGGAAACTGACAAGAACAGTAGATCCTCTTCAGTCCAATACACTTTACATGCTGGGAACAGACGCCAGTGCTATTTGCCCTGTGTATGACAATGGGAGGGCAATAGTGACTCTTCTTACCAGAAAACAACTCTTGCCCGTAGGACCAGAAACTGCATGTGATTCAACTCCATTTAGGACTGGGAAACAAACGCTAGCTCACCTTACAAGCAACACACTTTGCTTTTGAGAAAAGAGCACTCTTCTACTCTACTGTGTTTCCTATAGGGCCAGAACAGTGAGCTTGCTCAGAACAAAAGAACTGTGCTTCCTACACACACAGGCGATATCTAGTTCAACTCTGCTTTGGAAACTGACGAGAACAGGAGCTCCTCTTCAGTCCAATACACTGTACTTGCTGGGAACAGACACCAGTGCGATTTGCACTGTGTACGGCAATGGGAGCCCAATAGTGACTCTTCTTACCAGAAAACAACTCTTGCTCGTAGGACCAGAAACTGCATGTGATTCAACTCCATTTAGGACTGGGAAACAAATGCTAGCTCACCTTACAAGCAACACACTTTGCTTTTGAGAAAAGAGCACTCTTCTACTCTTCTGTGTTTCCTATAGGACCAGAACAGTGAGCTTGCTCAGAACAAAAAAACTGTGCTTCCTAAACACATGGGCCATATCTAGTTCAACTCTGCTTAGGAAACTGACCAGAACATTACCTCCTCTTCTGTCCAATACACTGTACTTGCAAAGAACAGTAGCGAGTGTTGTTTGTTCTGTGTATGGCAATAGGAGCGCAATAGTGACTCTTCTTACCAGAAAACAACTCTTGCTCATAGGACAAAAAACTGTATGTAATTCAACTCCATTTAGGACTGGGAAACAAATGCTAGCTCACCTTACAAGAAACACACTCTGCTTTTGAGAAAAGAGCACTCTTGTACTCTTCTGTGTTTCGTATAGGACCAAAACAGTGAGCTTGCTCAGAACAAAAGAACTGTGCTTCCTTCACACGGGCCATTTCTCATTCAACTCTGCTTAAAAAACTGACAAGAACAGTAGCTCCTCTTCAGTCCAATACACTGTACTTGCTGGGAACAGACGTGAGTGCTATTTGTACTGTTTATGGCAAAGGGAGCACAATAGTGACTTTCCTTACCAGAAAACATCCCTTGCTCGTAGGACCAGAAACTGCATGTGATTCAACTCCATTTTGGACTGGGAAACAAACGCTAGCTCACCTTACAAGAAACACACTCTGCTTTTGAGAAAAGAGCACTCTTCTATTCTACTGTGTTTCCTATGGGGTCCGAACAGTGACCTTGCTCAGAACAAAAGAACTGTGCTTCCTACACACACGGGCCATATCTAGTTCAACTCTGCTTAGGAAACTGACAAGAACAGTAGATCATCTTCAGTCCAATACACTGTACATGCTGGGAACAGATGCCAGTGCTATTTGCCCTGTGTATGACAATGGGAGGGCAACAGTGACTCTTCTTACCAGAAAACAACTCTTGCTCATAAACCCAGAAACTGCATGTGATTCAACTCCATTTAGGACTGGGAAACAAACGCTATCTCGCCTTACAAAAACACATTCTGCTTTTGAGAAAAGAGCACTCTTCTACTCTAATGTCTTTCCTATAGGGCCAGAAGAGTGAGGTTCCTCAGAACAAAAGAAGTGTACTTCTAACACACACGGGCCTTATCTAGTTCAACTTTGCTTAGGAAACTGACAAGAACAGTATATCCTCTTCAGTCCAATACACTGTACATCCTGGGAACAGACGTGAGTCCTTTTTGCCCTGTGTATGGCAATGGGAGCACAATAGTGACTCTTCTTACTAGAAAACAACTCTTGCTTGTAGGACCAGAAACTGCATGTGATTCAACTACATTTAGGACTGGGAAACAAACGCTAGCTTGCCTTACAAGAAACACACTCTGATTTGAGAAAAGAGCACTCTTCTACTCTATTGTGTTTCCTATAGGGCCAAAACAGTGAGCTTGCTCAGAACAAAAGAACTGTGCTTCCTACACACACGGGCCATATCTAGTTCAACTCTGCTTAGGAAACTGACAAGAACAGTAGATCCTCTTCAGTCCAATACACTGTACGTGCTGGGAACAGACGCCTGTGCTATTTGCCCTGTGTATGTCAATGGGAGCGCAATAGTGACTCTTCTTACCAGAAAACAACTCTTGCTCCTAGCATCAGAAACTGCATGTGATTCAATTCCATTTAGGACTGGGAAACAAACACTAGCTCGCCTTACAAGAAACACACTCTGCTTTTGAGAAAAGAGCACTCTTCTACTCTACTGTGTTTCCAATGGGGTCCGAACAGTGAGCTTGCTCAGAACAAAAGAACTGTGCTTCCTACACACACGGGCCATATCTAGTTCAACTCTGCTTCGGAAACTGACAAGAACAGTAGCTCCTCTTCTGTCCAATACACTGTACTTGCAAAGAACAGTAGCGAAAGTTGTTTGCACTGTGTATGGCAATAGGAGGGCAATAGTGACTCTTCTTACCAGAAAACAATTCTTGCTCATAGGACAAGAAACTGAATGTAATTCAACTCCATTTAAAACTGGGAAAAAAACGCTAGCTCACCTTACAAGAAACACACTCTGCTTTTGAGAAAAGAGCACTCTTCTATTCTACTGTGTTTACTATGGTGTCTGAAAATTGAGGTTGCTCAGCACAAAAGAACTGTGCTTCACACACCGGCCATATCTAGTTCAACTCTCCTTAGGAAACTGACAAGAACAGTAGCTCCTCTTCTGTCGAATACACTGTACTTGCTGGGAACAGACGTGAGTGCTATTTGCACTGTTTATTGCAAAGGGAGCACAATAGTTACTTTCCTTACCAGAAAACTTCTTTTGCTCGTAGGACCAGAAACTGCTTGTGATTCAACTCCATTTTGGACTGGGAAACAAACGCTGGCTCGCCTTATAAGAAACACACTGTGCTTTTGAGAAAAGAGCACTCCTCTACTCTATTGTGTTTCCTATAGGGCCAAAACAGTGAGCTTGCTCAGAACAAAAGAACTGTGCTTCCTACACACACGGGCCATATCTAGTTCAACTCTGCTTAGGAAACTGACAAGAACAGTAGATCCTCTTCAGTCCAATACACTGTACATGCTGGGAATAGACGCCAGTGCTATTTGCCCTGTGTATGTCAATGGGAGCGCAATAGTGACTATTCTTACCAGAAAACAACTCTTGCTCCTAAGATCAGAAACTGCATGTGATTCAACTACATTTAGGACTGGGAAACAAACGCTAGCTCGCCTTACAAGAAACACACTCTGCTTTTGAGAAAAGAGCACTCTTCTACTCTACTGTGTTTCCTATGGGGTCCAAACAGTGAGCTTGCTCAGAACAAAAGAACTGTGCTTCCTACACACACGGGCCATATCTAGTTCAACTCTGCTTAGGAAACTGACAAGAACAGTAGCTCCTCTTCTGTCCAATACACTGTACTTGCAAAGAACAGTAGCGAGTGTTGTTTGCACTGTGTATGGCAATAGGAGCGCAATAGTGACTCTTCTTACCCGAAAACAACTCTTGCTCATAGGACCAGAAACTGCATGGGATTCAACTCCATTTAAAACTGGGAAAAAAACGCTAGCTCACCTTACAATAAACACACTATGCTTTTGAGAAAAGAGCACTCTTCTATTCCACGGTGTTTACTATGGTGTCTGAAAATTGAGCTTGCTCAGAACAAAAGAACTGTGCTTCATACACACGGGCCGTATCTAGTTCAAATCTCCTTAGGAAACTGACAAGAACAGTAGCTCCTCTTCTGTCGAATACACTGTACTTGCTGGGAACAGACGTGAGTGCTCTTTGCACTGTTTATTGCAAAGGGAGCACAATAGTTACTTTCCTTACCAGAAAACTTCCCTTGCTCGTAGGACCAGAAACTGCATGTGATTCAACTCCATTTTGGACTGGGAAACAAACGCTAGCTCACCTTACAAGAATCACACTCTGCTTTTGAGAAAAGAGCACTCTTCTATTCTACTGTGTTTCCTATGGGGTCCGAACAGTGACCTTGCTCAGAACAAAAGAACTGTGCTTCCTACACACACGGGCCATATCTAGGTGAACTCTTTTTAGGAAACTGACAAGAACAGTAGATCATCTTCAGTCCAATACACTGTACATGCTGGGAACAGACACCAGTGCTATTTGCCCTGTGTATGACAATGGGAGCGCAATAGTGACTCTTCTTACCAGAAAACAACTCTTGCTCATAGGACAAGAAACTGCATGTAATTCAACTCCATTTAGGACTGGGAAACAAACGCTAGCTCACCTTACCAGAAACACACTCTGCTTTTGAGAAAAGAGCACTCTTCTACTCTTCTGTGTTTCCTATAGGACCAAAACAGTGAGCTTGCTCAGAACAAAAGAACTGTGCTTCCTACACCCACGGGCCATATCTCATTCAACTCTGCTTAAAAAACTGACAAGAACAGTAGCTCCTCTTCAGTCCAATACACTGTGCTTGCTGGGAACAGACGTGAGTGCTATTTGCACTGTTTAAGGCAAAGGGAGCACAATAGTGACTTTCCTTACCAGAAAACATCCCTTGTTCGTAGGACCAGAAACTGCATGTGATTCAACTCCCATTTAGGACTGGGAAACAAACGCTAGCTACCTTACAAGAAACACACTCTGCTTTTGAGAAAAGAGCACTCTTCTACTCTACTGTGTTTCCTATAGGGCCTGAAGAGTGAGGTTCCTCAGAACAAAAGAAGTGTACTTCTAACACACACGGGCCATATCTAGTTCAACTTTGCTTAGGAAACTGACAAGAACAGTAGATCCTCTTCAGTCCAATACACTGTACATCCTGGGAACAGACATGAGTCCTTTTTGCCCCGTGTATCGCAATGGGAGCACAATAGTGACTCTTCTTACTAGAAAACAACTCTTGCTTCTAGGACCAGAAACTGCATGTGATTCAACTACATTTAGGACTGGGAAACAAATGCTAGCTTGCCTTACAAGAAACACACTCTGCTTTTGAGAAAAGAGCACTCTTCTACTCTATTGTGTTTCCTATTGGGCCAAAACAGTGAGCTTGCTCAGAACAAAAGAACTGTGCTTCCTACACACACCGGCCATATCTAGTTCAACTCTGCTTAGGAAACTGACAAGAACAAGATCCTCTTCAGTCCAATACACTGTACATGCTGGGAACAGACGCCAGTGCTATTTGCCCTGTGTGTGACAATGGGAGCGCAATAGTGACTCTTCTTACCAGAAAACAACTCTTGCTCCTAGCATCAGAAAATGCATGTGATTGAACTCCATTTAGGACTGAGAAACAAACACTAGGTCGCCTTACAAGAAACACACTCTGCTTATGAGAAAAGAGCACTCTTCTACTCTATTGTGTTTCCTATAGGGCCAAAAGAGTGAGCTTGCTCAGAACAAAAGAACTGGGCTTCCTACACATACCGGCCATATCTAGTTCAACTCTGCTTAGGAAACTGACAAGAACAGTAGATCCTCTTCAGTCCAATACACTGTACATGCTGGGAACAGACGCCAGTGCTATTTGCCCTGTGTATGACAATGGGAGCGCAATAGTGACTCTTCTTACCAGAAAACAACTCTTGCTCCTAGCATCAGAAAATGCATGTGATTCAACTCCATTTAGGACTGGGAAACAAACGCTAGCTCGCCTTACAAGAAACACACTCTGCTTTTGAGAAAAGAGCACTCTTCTACTCTACTGTGTTTCCTATGGGGTCCGAACAGTGAGCTTGCTCAGAACAAACGAACTGTGCTTCCTACACACACGGGCATATCTAGTTCAACTCTGCTTAGGAAACTGACAAGAACGGTAGCTCCTCTTCAGTCCAATACACTGTACTTGCTGGGAGCAGACGCGAGGGCTATTTGCACTGTGTATGGCAAAGGGAGCGAAATAGTGACTCTTCTTACCAGAAAACAACTCTTGCTCATAGGACCAGAAAATGCATGTGATTCAACTCCCATTTAGGACTGGGAAACAAAAGCTAGCTCGCCTTACAAGAAACACACTCTGTTTTTGAGAAAAGAGCACTCTTCTACTCTAGTGTGTTTCCTATATGGCCAGAACAGTGAGCTTGCTCAGAACAAAAGAACTGTGCTTCCTACACACACGGGCCATATATAGTTTAACCCTGCTTAGGAAACTGACAAGAACAGTAGCTCCTCTTCAGTCCAATACACTGTACTTGCTGGGAACAGATGCCAGTGCTATTTGCACTGTGTATGGCAATGGGAGCGCAATAGTGACTTTCCTTACCAGAAAACAATTCTTGCGTGTAGGACCAGAAACTGCATGTGATTCAACTCCATTTAGGACTGGGAAAAAAAACTCTAGCTCGCTTTACAAGAAATACATTCTGCTCTTGAGAAAAGAGCACTCTTCTACTCTACTGAGTTTCCTATATTGCCAGAAGAGTGAGCTTGCTCAGAACAAAAGAAGTGTACTTCCTACACACACGGGCCATACCTAGTTCAACTTTGCTTAGGAAACTGACAAGAACAGTAGATACTCTTCAGTCCAATACACTGTACATCCTGAAACAGACGCGAGTCCTATTTGCCCTGTGTATTGCAATGGGAGTGAAATAGTGACTCATCTTACTAGAAAACAACTCTTGCTTGTAGGACCAGAAACTGCATGTGATTCAACTACATTTAGGACTGGGAAACAAACGCTGGCTAGCCTTACAAGAAACACACTCTGCTTTTGAGAAAAGAGCACTCTTCTATTCTACTGTGTTTCCTATGGGGTCCGAACAGTGACCTTGCTCAGAACAAAAGAACTGTGCTTCCTACACACACGGGCCATATCTAGTTCAACTCTGCTTAGGAAACTGACAAGAACAGTAGATCATCTTCAGTCCAATACACTGTACATGCTGGGAACAGACGCCAGTGCTATTTGCCCTGTTTATGACAATGGGAGCGCAATAGTGACTCTTCTTACAAGAAAACAACTCTTGCTCGTAGGACCAGAAACTGCATGTGATTCAACTCCATTTAGGACTGGGAAACAAACGCTAGCTTGACTTACAAGAAACACACTCTGCTTTTGAGTAAAGAGCACTCTTCTATTCTACTGTGTTTCCTATGGGGTCCGAACAGTGAGCTTGCTCCGAACAAAGAACTGTGCTTCCTACACACACGGGCCATATCTAGTTCAACTCTGCTTCGGAAACTGACAAGAACAGTAGATCCTCTTCAGTCCAATACACTTTACATGCTGGGAACAGACGCCAGTGCTATTTGCCATGTGTATGACAATGGGAGCGCAATAGTGACTCTACTTCCCAGAAAACAACTCTTGCTCGTAGGACCAGAAACTGCATGTGATTGAACTACATTTAGGACTGGGAAACAAACGCTAGCTCGCCTTACCAGAAACACACTCTGCTTTTGAGAAAAGAGCACTCTTCTACTCTATTGTGTTTCCTATTGGGCCAAAACAGTGAGCTTGCTCAGAACAAAAGAACTGTGCTTCCTACACACACGGGCCCTATCTAGTTCAACTCTGCTTAGGAAACTGACAAGAACAGTAGATCCTCTTCAGTCCAATACACTGTACTTGCTGGGAACAGACGCGAGTGCTATTTGCCCTGTGTATGTCAATGAGAGCGCAATAGTGACTCTTCTTACCAGAAAACAACTCTTGCTCCTAGGATCAGAAACTGCATATGATTCAATTCCATTTAGGAGTGGGAAACAAATGCTAGCTCGCCTTACAAGAAACACACTCTGCTTTTGAGAAAGGAGCACTCTTCTACTCTACTGTGTTTCCAAAGGGGTCCGAACAGTAAGCTTGCTCAGAACAAAAGAACTGTACTTCCTACACACACGGGCCATATCTAGTTCAACTCTGCTTAGGAAAATGACAAGAAAAGTAGCCTCTCTTCTGTCCAATACACTGTACTTGCAAAGAACAGTAGCGAGTGTTGTTTGTACTGTGTATGGCAATAGGAGCGCAATAGTGACTCTTCTTACCAGAAAACAACTCTTGCTCATAGGACAAGAAACTGCATGTAATTCAACTCCATTTAGGACTAGGAAACAAACGCTAACTCACCTTACCAGAAACACACACTGCTTTTGAGAAAAGAGCACTCATCTACTCTTCTGTTTTTCCAATAGGACCAAAACAGTGAGCTTGCTCAGAACAAAAGAACTGTGCTTCCTACACACACGGGCCATATCTCATTCAACTCTGCTTAAAAAACTGACAAGAACAGTAGCTCCTCTTCAGTCCAATACACTGTACTTGCTGGGAACAGACGTGAGTGCTATTTGCACTGTTTATGGCAAAGGGAGCACAATAGTGACTTTCCTTACCAGAAAACATCCCTTGCTCGTAGGACCAGAAAATGCATGTGATTCAACTCCATTTTGGACTGGGAAACAAACGCTAGCTCGCCTTACAAGAAACACACTCTGCTTTTGAGAAAAGAGCACTCTTCTATTCTACTGTGTTTCCTATGGGGTCCGAACAGTGACCTTGCTCAGAACAAAAGAACTGTGCTTCCTACACACACGGGCCATATCTAGTTCAACTCTGCTTAGGAAACTGACAAGAACAGTAGATCATCTTCAGTCCAATACACTGTACATGCTGGGAACAGATGCCAGTGCTATTTGCCCTGTGTATGACAATGGGAGGGCAACAGTGACTCTTCTTACCAGAAAACAACTCTTGCTCATAAAACCAGAAACTGCATGTGATTCAACTCCATTTAGGACTGGGAAACAAACGCTAGCTCGCCTTACAAAAACACATTCTGCTTTTGAGAAAACAGCACTCTTCTACTCTACTGTGTTTCCTATAGGGCCAGAAGAGTGAGGTTTCTCAGAACAAAAGAAGTGTACTTCTAACACACACGGGCCATATCTAGTTCAACTTTGCTTAGGAAACTGACAAGAACAGTATATCCTCTTCAGTCCAATACACTGTACATCCTGGGAACAGACGCGAGTCCTTTTTGCCCTGTGTATGGCAATGGGAGCACAATAGTGACTCTTCTTACTAGAAAACAACTCTTGCTTGTAGGACCAGAAACTGCATGTGATTCAACTACATTTAGGACTGGGAAACAAACGCTAGCTCGCCTTACAAGAAACACACTCTGCTTTTGAGAAAAGAGCACTCTTCTACTCTATTGTGTTTCCTATAGGGCCAAAACAGTGAGCTTGCTCAGAACAAAAGAACTGTGCTTCCTATACACACGGGCCATATCTAGTTCAACTCTGCTTAGGAAACTGACAAGAACAGTAGATCCTCTTCAGTCCAATACACTGTACATGCTGGGAACAGACGCCAGTGCTATTTGCCCTGTGTATGTCAATGGGAGCGCAATAGTGACTCTTCTTACCAGAAAACAACTCTTGCTCATAGGACCAGAAACTGCATGGGATTCAACTCCATTTAGGACTGGGAAACAAACACTAGCTCGCTTGACAAGAAACACACTCTGCTTTTGAGAAAAGAGCACTCTTCTATTCTACTGTGTTTTCTATGGGGTCCGAACAGTGAGCTTGCTCAGAACAAAAGAACTGTGCTTCCTACAAACACGGGCCATATCTAGTTCAACTCTGCTTAGGAAACTGACAAGAACAGTAGATCCTCTTCAGTCCAATACACTGTACTTGCTGGGAACAGACGCGAGTGCTATTTGCCCTGTGTATGTCAAAGGGAGCACAATAGTGACTTTTTACCAGAAAACAACTCTTGCTCGTAGGACCAGAAACTGCATGTGATTCAACTTCATTTTCGACTGGGAAAAAAAAGCTAGCTCGCCTTACAAGAAACACACTCTGCTTTTGAGAAAAGAGCACTCTTCTATTCTACTGTGTTTCGTATAGGGCCAAAACAGTGAGCTTCCTCAGAACAAAAGAACTGTGCTTCCTACACACACGGGCTACATCTAGTTCAACTCTGCTTAGGAAACTGACAAGAACAGTAGATCCTCTTCAGTCCAATACACTTTACATGCTGGGAACAGACGCCAGTGCTATTTTCCCTGTGTATGACAATGGGAGGGCAATAGTGACTCTTCTTACCAGAAAACAACTCTTGCTCGTAGGACCAGAAACTGCATGTGATTCAACTCCATTTCGGACTGGGAAACAAACGCTAGCTCACCTTACAAGCAACACACTTTGCTTTTGAGAAAAGAGCACTCTTCTACTCTACTGTGTTTCCTATAGGGCCAGAACAGTGAGCTTGCTCAGAACAAAAGAACTGTGCTTCCTACACACACAGGCGATATCTAGTTCAACTCTGCTTTGGAAACTGACGAGAACAGTAGCTCCTCTTCAGTCCAATACACTGTACTTGCTGGGAACAGACACCAGTGCGATTTGCACTGTGTACGGCAATGGGAGCCCAATAGTGACTCTTCTTACCAGAAAACAACTCTTGCTCGTAGGACCAGAAACTGCATGTGATTCAACTCCATTTAGGACTGGGAAACAAATGCTAGCTCACCTTACAAGCAACACACTTTGCTTTTGAGAAAAGAGCACTCTTCTATTCTACTGTGTTTCCTATGGGGTCCGAACAGTGAGCTTGCTCAGAACAAAGAACTGTGCTTCCTACACACACGGGCCATATCTAGTTCAACTCTGCTTAGGAAACTGACTAGAACATTACCTCCTCTTCTGTCCAATACACTGTACTTGCAAAGAACAGTAGCGAGTGTTGTTTGTTCTGTGTATGGCAATAGGAGCGCAATAGTGACTCTTCTTACCAGAAAACAACTCTTTCTCATAGGACAAAAAACTGTATGTAATTCAACTCCATTTAGGACTGGGAAACAAATGCTAGCTCACCTTACAAGAAACACACTCTGCTTTTGAGAAAAGAGCACTCTTCTACTCTTATGTGTTTCATATAGGACCAAAACAGTGAGCTTGCTCAGAACAAAAGAACTGTGCTTCCTTCACACGGGCCATATCTCATTCAACTCTGCTTAAAAAACTGACAAGAACAGTAGCTCCTCTTCAGTCCAATACACTGTACTTGCTGGGAACAGACGTGAATGCTATTTGTACTGTTTATGGCAAAGGGAGCACAATAGTGACTTTCCTTACCAGAAAACATCCCTTGCTCGTAGGACCAGAAACTGCATGTGATTCAACTCCATTTTGGACTGGGAAACAAACGCTAGCTCACCTTACGAGAAACACACTCTGCTTTTGAGAAAAGAGCACTCTTCTATTCTACTGTGTTTCCTATGGGGTCCGAACAGTGACCTTGCTAAGAACAAAAGAACTGTGCTTCCTACACACACGGGCCATATCTAGTTCAACTCTGCTTAGGAAACTGACAAGAACAGTAGATCATCTTCAGTCCAATACATTGTACATGCTGGGAACAGACGCCAGTGCTATTTGCCCTGTGTATGACAATGGGAGCGCAATAGTGACTCTACTTACCAGAAAACAACTCTTGCTCCTAGGATCAGAAACTGCATGTGATTCAATTCCATTTAGGAGTGGGAAACAAATGCTAGCTCGCCTTACAAGAAACACACTCTGCTTTTGAGAAAGGAGCACTCTTCTACTCTACTGTTTTTCCTATGGGATCCGAACAGTGAGCTTGCTCAGAACAAAAGAACTGTGTTTCCTACACACACGGGCCATATCTAGTTCATCTCTGCTTAGGAAACTGACAAGAAAAGTAGCTCCTCTTCTGTCCAATACACTGTACTTGCAAAGAACAGTAGCGAGTGTTGTTTGTACTGTTTATGGCAATAGGAGCGCAATAGTGACTCTTCTTACCAGAAAACAACTCTTGCTCATAGGACAAGAAACTGCATGTAATTCAACTCCATTTAGGACTGGGAAACAAACGCTAGCTCACCTTACCAGAAACACACTCTGCTTTTGAGAAAAGAGCACTCATCTACTCTTCTGTGTTTCCTATAGGACCAAATCAGTGAGCTTGCTCAGAACAAAAGAACTGTGCTTCCTACATACACGGGCCATATCTCATTCAACTCTGCTTAAAAAACTGACAAGAACAGTAGCTCCTCTTCAGTCCAATACACTGTACTTGCTGGGAACAGACGTGAGTGCTATTTGTACTGTTTATGGCAAAGGGAGCACAATAGTGACTTTCCTTACCAGAAAACATCCCTTGCTCGTAGGACCAGAAACTGCATGTGATTCAACTCCATTTAGGACTTGGAAACAAACGCTAGCTCGCCTTACAAGAAACACACTCTGCTTTTGAGAAAAGAGCACTCTTCTATTCTACTGTGTTTCCTATGGGGTCCGAACAGTGACCTTGCTCAGAACAAAAGAACTGTGCTTCCTACACACACGGGCCATATCTAGTTCTACTCTGCTTAGGAAACTGACAAGAACAGTAGATCATCTTCAGTCCAATACACTGTACATGCTGGGAACAGATGCCAGTGCTATTTGCCCTGTGTATGACAATGGGAGGGCAACAGTGACTCTTCTTACCAGAAAACAACTCTTGCTCGTAAAACCAGAAACTGCATGTGATTCAACTCCATTTAGGACTGGGAAACAAACGCTAGCTCGCCTTACAAAAACACATTCTGCTTTTGAGAAAACAGTACTCTTCTACTCTACTGTGTTTCCTATAGGGCCAGAAGAGTGAGGTTCCTCAGAACAAAAGAAGTGTACTTCTAACACACACGGGCCATATCTAGTTCAACTTTGCTTAGGAAACTGACAAGAACAGTAGATCCTCTTCAGTCCAATACACTGTACATCCTGGGAACAGACGCGAGTCCTTTTTGCCCTGTGTATGGCAATGGGAGCACAATAGTGACTCTTCTTACTAGAAAACAACTCTTGCTTGTAGGACCAGAAACTGTATGTGATTCAACTACATTTAGGACTGGGAAACAAACGCTAGCTCGCCTTACAAGAAACACACTCTGCTTTTGAGAAAAGAGCACTCTTCTACTCTATTGTGTTTCCTATAGGGCCAAAACAGTGAGCTTGCTCAGAACAAAAGAACTGTGCTTCCTACACACGGGCCATATCTAGTTCAACTCTGCTTAGGAAACTGACAAGAACAGTAGATCCTCTTCAGTCCAATACACTGTACATGCTGGGAACAGACGCCAGTGCTATTTGCCCTGTGTATGTCAATGGGGGCGCAATAGTGACTCTTCTTACCAGAAAACAACTCTTGCTCCTAGGATCAGAAACTGCATGTGATTCAATTCCATTTAGGACTGGGAAACAAACGCTAGCTCGCCTTACAAGAAACACACTCTGCTTTTGAGAAAAGAGCACTCTTCTACTCTACTGTGTTTCCTATAGGGCCAGAAGAGTGAGGTTGCTCGGAACAAATAAAGTGTACTTCTAACACACACGGGCCATATCTAGTTCAACTCTGCTTAGGAAACTGACAAGAACAGTAGCTCCTCTTCTGTCCAATACACTGTACTTGCAAAGAACAGTAGCGAGTGTTGTTTGCACTGTGTATGGCAATAGGAGCGCAATAGTGACTCTTCTTACCAGAAAACAATTCTTGCTCATAGGACAAGAAACTGAATGTAATTCAACTCCATTTAAAACTGGGAAAAAAACGCTAGCTCACCTTACAGGAAACATACTCTGCTTTTGAGAAAAGAGCACTCTTCTATTCTACTGTGTTTACTATGTTGTCTGAAAATTGAGCTTGCTCAGAACAAAAGAACTGTGCTTCACACACACCGGCCATATCTAGTTCAACTCCCCTTAGGAAACTGACAAGAACAGTAGCTCCTCTTGTGTCGAATTCACTGTACTTGCTGGGAACAGACGTGAGTGCTATTTGCACTGTTTATTGCAAAGGGAGCACAATAGTTACTTTCCTTACCAGAAAACTTCCCTTGCTCGTAGGACCAGAAACTGCATGTGATTCAACTCCATTTTGGACTGGGAAACAAACACTAGCTCGGCTTACAAGAAACACACTCTGCTTTTAAGGAAAGAGCACTCTTCTATTCTACTGTGTTTCCTATGGGGTCCGAACAGTGACCTTGCTCAGAACAAAAGAACTGTGCATCCTACACACACGGGCCATATCTAGTTCAACTCTGCTTAGGAAACTGACAAGAACAGTAGATCATATTCATTCCAATACACTGTACATGCTGGGAACAGACGCCAGTGCTATTTGCCCTGTGTATGACAATGGGAGCGCAATAGTGACTCTTCTTACCAGAAAACAACTCTTGCTCGTAGGACCAGAAACTGCATGTGATTCAACTCCATTTAGGACTGGGAAACAAACGCTAGCTTGCCTTACAAGAAACACACTCTGCTTTTGAGTAAAGAGCACTATTCTATTCTACTGTGTTTCCTAAGGGGTCCGAACAGTGAGCTTGCTCAGAACAAAGAACTGTGTTTCCTACACACACGGGCCATATCTAGTTCAACTCTGCTTCGGAAACTGACAAGAACAGTAGATCCTCTTCAGTCAAATACACTTTACATGCTGGGAACAGACGCCAGTGCTATTTGCCCTGTGTATGACAATGAGAGGGCAACAGTGACTCTTCTTACCAGAAAACAACTCTTGCTCGTAGGACCAGAAACTGGATGTGATTCAACTCCATTTAGGACTGGGAAACAAACGCTAGCTCGCCTTACAAGAAACATATTCTGCTTTTGAGAAAAGAGCACTCTTCTACTCTACTGTGTTTCCTATAGGGCCAGAAGAGTGCGGTTCCTCAGAACAAAAGAAGTGTACTTCTAACACACACGGGCCATATCTAGTTCAACTTTGCTTAGGAAACTGACAAGAACAGTAGATCCTCTTCAGTCCAATACACTGTACATCCTGGGAACAGACCCGAGTCCTTTTTGCCCCGTGTATGGCAATGGGAGCACAATAGTGACTCTTCTTACTAGAAAACAACTCTTGCTTCTAGGACCAGAAACTGCATGTGATTCAACTACATTTAGGACTGGGAAACAAACGCTAGCTCGCCTTATAAGAAACACACTCTGCTTTTGAGAAAAGAGCACTCCTCTACTCTATTGTGTTTCCTATAGGGCCAAAACAGTGAGCTTGCTCAGAACAAAAGAACTGTGCTTCCTACACACACGGGCCATATCTAGTTCAACTCTGCTTAGGAAACTGACAAGAACAGTAGATCCTCTTCAATCCAATACACTGTACATGCTGGGAATAGACGCCAGTGCTATTTGCCCTGTGTATGTCAATGGGAGCGCAATAGTGACTATTCTTACCAGAAAACAACTCTTGCTCCTAGGATCAGAAACTGCATGTGATTCAACTACATTTAGGACTGGGAAACAAACGCTAGCTCGCCTTACAAGAAACACACTCTGCTTTTGAGAAAAGAGCACTCTTCTACTCTACTGTGTTTCCTATGGGGTCCAAACAGTGAGCTTGCTCAGAACAAAAGAACTGTGCTTCCTACACACACGGGCCATATCTAGTTCAACTCTGCTTAGGAAACTGACAAGAACAGTAGCTCCTCTTCTGTCCAATACACTGTACTTGCAAAGAACAGTAGCGAGTGTTGTTTGCAATGTGTATGGCAATAGGAGCGCAATAGTGACTCTTCTTACCCGAAAACAACTCTTGCTCATAGGACAAGAAACTGCATGTAATTCAACTCCATTTAAAACTGGGAAAAAAACGCTAGCTCACCTTACAATAAACACACTATGCTTTTGAGAAAAGAGCACTCTTCTATTCTACGGTGTTTACTATGGTGTCTGAAAATTGAGCTTGCTCAGAACAAAAGAACTATGCTTCATACACACGGGCCATATCTAGTTCAAATCTCCTTAGGAAACTGACAAGAACAGTAGCTCCTCTTCTGTCGAATACACTGTACTTGCTGGGAACAGACGTGAGTGCTATTTGCACTGTTTATTACAAAGGGAGCACAATAGTTACTTTCCTTACCAGAAAAGTTCCCTTGCTCATAGGACCAGAAACTGCATGTGATTCAACTCCATTTTGGACTGGGAAACAAACGCTAGCTCACCTTACAAGAATCACACTCTGCTTTTGAGAAAAGAGCACTCTTCTATTCTACTGTGTTTCCTATGGGGTCCGAACAGTGAGCTTGCTCAGAACAAAAGAACTGTTCTTCCTACACACACGGGCTATATCTAGTTCAACTCTGTTTTGGAAACTGACAAGAGCAGTAGTTCCTCTTCAGTCCAATGCACTGTAATTGCTGGGAACAGACGCGAGGGCTATTTGCACTGTGTATGGCAAAGGGAACACAATAGTGACTTTCCTTTCCAGAAAACAACTCTTGCTTGTAGGACCAGAAACTGCATGTGATTCAACTCCATTTAGGACTGGGAAACAAACGCAAGCTCGCCTTACAAGAAACACACTCTGCTTTTGAGAAAAGAGCACTCTTCTACTCTACTGTGTTTCCTATAGGCCAGAAGAGTGAGCTTGCTCAGAACAAAAGAACTCTGCTTCCTACACACATGGGCCATATCTAGTTCAACTCTGCTTAGGAAACTGACTAGAACAGAATATCCTCTTCAGTCCAATACACTTTACATGCTGGGAACAGACGCCAGTGCTATTTGCCCTGTGTATGAAAATGGGAGCGCAATAGTGACTCTTCTTACCATAGAACAACTCTTGCTCATAGGACCAGAAACTGCATATGATTCAACTCCATTTAGGACTGGGAAAAAAAACGCTAGCTCGCTTTACAAGAAATACATTCTGCTTTTGAGAAAAGAGCACTCTTCTACTCTACTGAGTTTCCTATATTGCCAGAAGAGTGAGCTTGCTCAGAACAAAAGAAGTGTACTTCCTACACACACGGGCCATATCTAGTTCAACTTTGCTTAGGAAACTGACAAGAACAGAAGATCCTCTTCAGTCCAATACACTGTACATCCTGAAACAGACGCGAGTCCTATTTGCCCTGTGTATGGCAATGGGAGCGAAATAGTGACTCTTCTTATTAGAAAACAACTCTTGCTTGTAGGACCAGAAACTGCATGTGATTCAACTACATTTAGGACTGGGAAACAAAAGCTACCTCACCTTAGAAGAAACACACTCTGCTTTCGAGAAAAGAGCACTCTTCTACTCTACTGTGTTTCCTTTGGGCCAAAACAGTGAGCTTGCTCAGAACAAAAGAACTGTGCTTCCTACACACACCGGCCATATCTAGTTCAACTCTGCTTAGGAAACTGACAAGAACAGTAGCTCCTCTTCAGTCCAATACACTGTACTTGCTGGGAACAGACGTGAGTGCTATTTGCACTGTTTATGGCAAAGCGAGCACAATAGTGACTTTCCTTACCAGAAAACATCCCTTGCTCGTAGGACCAGAAAATGCATGTGATTCAACTCCATTTAGGACTGGGAAACAAACGCTAGCTCGCCTTACAATAAACACACTCTGCTTTTAAGAAAAGAGCACTCTTCTACTCTACTGTGTTTCCTATGGGGTCCGAACAGTGAGCTTGCTCAGAACAAAAGAACTGTGCTTCCTACACACACGGGCCATATCTAGTTCAACTCTGCTTAGGAAACTGACAAGAACAGTAGATCCTCTTCAGTCCAATACACTGTACATGCTGGGAACAGACGCCAGTGCTATTTGCCTTGTGTATGACAATGGGAGCGCAATAGTGACTCTTCTTACCAGAAAACAACTCTTGCTCCTAGCATCAGAAAATGCATGTGATTCAACTCCATTTAGGACTGGGAAACAAACACTAGCTCGCTTGACAAGAAACACACTCTGCTTTTGAGAAAAGAGCACTCTTCTATTCTACTGTGTTTTCTATGGGGTCCGAACAGTGAGCTTGCTCAGAACAAAAGAACTGTGCTTCCTACACACACGGGCCATATCTAGTTCAACTCTGCTTAGGAAACTGACAAGAACAGTAGATCCTCTTCAGTCCAATACACTGTACTTGCTGGGAACAGACGCGAGTGCTATTTGCCCTGTGTATGTCAAAGGGAGCACAATAGTGACTTTTTACCAGAAAACAACTCTTGCTCGTAGGACCAGAAACTGCATGTGATTCAACTTCATTTTCGACTGGGAAAAAAAAGCTAGCTCGCCTTACAAGAAACACACTCTGCTTTTGAGAAAAGAGCACTCTTCTATTCTACTGTGTTTCGTATAGGGCCAAAACAGTGAGCTTCCTCAGAACAAAAGAACTGTGCTTCCTACACACACGGGCTACATCTAGTTCAACTCTGCTTAGGAAACTGACAAGAACAGTAGATCCTCTTCAGTCCAATACACTTTACATGCTGGGAACATACGCCAGTGCTATTTGCCCTGTGTATGACAATGGGATGGCAATAGTGACTCTTCTTACCAGAAAACAACTCTTGCTCGTAGGACCAGAAACTGCATGTGATTCAACTCCATTTAGGACTGGGAAACAAACGCTAGCTCACCTTACAAGCAACACACTTTGCTTTTGAGAAAAGAGCACTCTTCTACTCTACAGTGTTTCCTATAGGGCCAGAACAGTGAGCTTGCTCAGAACAAAAGAACTTCCTACACACACAGGCGATATCTAGTTCAACTCTGCTTTGGAAACTGACGAGAACAGTAGCTCCTCTTCAGTCCAATACACTGTACTTGCTGGGAACAGACACCAGTGCGATTTGCACTGTGTACGGCAATGGGAGCGCAATAGTGACTCTTCTTACCAGAAAACAACTCTTGCTCGTAGGACCCGAAACTGCATGTGATTCAACTCCATTTAGGACTGGGAAACAAACGCTAGGTCTCCTTACAAGCAACACACTTTGCTTTTGAGAAAAGAGCACACTTCTACTCTTCTGTGTTTCCTATAGGACCAGAACAGTGAGCTTGCTCAGAACAAAAGAACTGTGCTTCCTACACACATGGGCCATATCTAGTTCAACTCTGCTTAGGAAACTGACAAGAACAGTAGATCATCTTCAGTCCAATACACTGTACATGCTGGGAACAGACGCCAGTGCTATTTGCCCTGTGTACGACAATGGGAGGGCAATAGTGACTCTTCTTACCAGAAAAAACTCTTGATCGTAGGACCAGAAACTGCATGTGATTCAACTCCATTTAGGACTGGGAAACAAACACTAGATCGCCTTACAAGAAACACACTCTTCTTTTGAGTAAAGAGCACTCTTCTATTCTACTGTGTTTCCTATGGGGTCCGAACAGTGAGCTTGCTCAGAACAAAGAACTGTGCTTCCTACACACACGGGCCATATCTAGTTCAACTCTGCTTAGGAAACTGACCAGAACAGTACCTCCTCTTCTGTCCAATACACTGTACTTGCAAAGAACAGTAGCGAGTGTTGTTTGTTCTGTGTATGGCAATAGGAGCGCAATAGTGACTCTTCTTACCAGAAAACAACTCTTGCTCATAGGACAAAAAACTGTATGTAATTCAACTCTATTTAGGACTGGGAAACAAACGCTAGCTCACCTTACAAGAAACACACTCTGCTTTTGAGAAAAGAGCACTCTTCTTCTCTTCTGTGTTTCGTATAGGACCAAAACAGTGAGCTTGCTCAGAACAAAAGAACTGTGCTTCCTACACACACGGGCCATATCTCATTCAACTCTGCTTAAAAAACTGACAAGAACAGTAGCTCCTCTTCAGTCCAATACACTGTACTTGCTGGGAACAGACGTGAGTGCTTTTTGTACTGTTTATGGCAAAGGGAGCACAATAGTGACTTTCCTTACCAGAAAACATCCCTTGCTCGTAGGACCAGAAACTGCATGTGATTCAACTCCATTTAGGACTGGGAAACAAACCCTAGCTCGCCTTACAAAAACACATTCTGCTTTTGAGAAAACAGCACTCTTCTACTCTACTGTGTTTCCTATAGGGCCAGAAGAGTGAGGTTCCTCAGAACAAAAGAAGTGTACTTCTAACACACACGGGCCATATCTAGTTCAACTCTGCTTAGGAAACTGACAAGAACAGTAGATCCTCTTCAGTCCAATACACTGTACATGCTGGGAACAGACGCCAGTGCTATTTGCCCTGTTTATGTCAATGGGAGTGCAATGGTGACTCTTCTTACCAGAAAACAACTCTTGCTCCTAGGATCAGAAACTGCATGTGATTCAATTCCATTTAGGACTGGGAAACAAACGCTAGCTTGCCTTACAAGAAACACACTCTGCTTTTGAGAAAAGAGCACTCTTCTACTCTACTGTGTTTCCTATGGGGTCCGAACAGTGAGCTTGCTCAGAACAAAAGAACTGTGCTTCCTACACACACGGGCCATATCTAGTTCAACTCTGCTTAGGAAACTGACAAGAACAGTAGCTCCTCTTCTGTCCAATACACTGTACTTGCAAAGAACAGTAGCGAGTGTTGTTTGCACTGTGTATGGCAATAGGAGCGCAATAGTGACTCTTCTTACCAGAAAACAATTCTTGCTCATAGGACAAGAAACTGAATGTAATTCAACTCCATTTAAAACTGGGAAAAAAACGCTAGCTCACCTTACAGGAAACACTCTCTGCTTTTGAGAAAAGAGCACTCTTCTATTCTACTGTGTTTACTATGGTGTCTGAAAATTGAGCTTGCTCAGAACAAAAGAACTGTGCTTCACACACACCGGCCATATCTAGTTCAACTCTCCTTAGGAAACTGACAAGAACAGTAGCTCCACTTCTGTCGAATACACTGTACTTGCTGGGAACAGACGTGAGTGCTATTTGCACTGTTTATTGCAAAGGGAGCACAATAGTTACTTTCCTTACCAGAAAACTTCCCTTGCTCGTAGGACCAGAAACTGCATGTGATTCAACTCCATTTTGGACTGGGAAACAAACACTAGCTCAGCTTATAAGAAACACACTCTGCTTTTGAGAAAAGAGCACTCTTCTATTCTACTGTGTTTCCTATGGGGTCCGAACAGTGACCGTGCTCAGAACAAAAGAACTGTGCATCCTACACACACGGGACATATCTAGTTCAAATCTGCTTAGGAAACTGACAAGAACAGTAGATCATATTCAGTCCAATACACTGTACATGCTGGGAACAGACGCCAGTGCTATTTGCCCTGTGTATGACAATGGGAGCGCAATAGTGACTCTTCTTACCAGAAAACAACTCTTGCTCATAGGACCAGAAACTGCATGTGATTCAACTCCATTTAGGACTGGGAAACAAACGCTAGCTTGCCTTACAAGAAACACACTCTGCTTTTGAGTAAAGAGCACTCTTCTATTCTACTGTGTTTCCTATGGGGTCCGAACAGTGAGCTTGCTCAGAACAAAGAACTGTGTTTCCTACACACACGGGCCATATCTAGTTCAACTCTGCTTCGGAAACTGACAAGAACAGTAGATCCTCTTCAGTCAAATACACTTTACATGCTGGGAACAGACGCCAGTGCTATTTGCCCTGTGTATGACATTGGGAGCGCAATAGTGACTCTACTTACCAGAAAACAACTCTTGCTCGTAGGACCAGAAACTGCATGTGATTGAACTCCATTTAGGACTGGGAAACAAACGCTAGCTCGCCTTACAAGAAACACATTCTGCTTTTGAGAAAAGAGCACTCTTCTACTCTACTGTGTTTCCTATAGGGCCAGAAGAGTGAGGTTGCTCGGAACAAAAGAAGTGTACTTCGAACACACATGGGCCCTATCTAGTTCAACTCTGCTTAGGAAACTGACAAGAACAGTAGATCCTCTTCAGTCCAATACAC
Source organism: Peromyscus eremicus (assembly GCF_949786415.1). Taxonomy (NCBI): domain Eukaryota; kingdom Metazoa; phylum Chordata; class Mammalia; order Rodentia; family Cricetidae; genus Peromyscus; species Peromyscus eremicus. Next base: position 359,825 of record NW_026734375.1, on the reverse strand, counting down.
TGTACATCCTGGGAACAGACGCGAGTCCTATTTGCCCTGTGTATGGCAATGGGAACACAATAGTGATTCTTCTTCTAGAAAACATGTCTTGCTGGTAGGATCAAAAACTGCATGTGATTCAACTACATTTAGGACTGGGAAACAAACGCTAGCTCGCCTTACAAGAAACACACTCTGCTTTTGAGAAAAGAGCACTCATCTACTCTACTGTGTTTCCTATAGGGCCAAAACAGTGAGCTTGCTCAGAACAAAAGAACTGTGCTTCCTACACACAAGGGCCCTATCTAGTTCAACTCTGCTTAGGAAACTGACAAGAACAGTAGATCATCTTCAGTCCAATACACTGTACATCCTGGGAACAGACGCGAGTCCTATTTGCCCTGTGTATGTCAATGGGAACACAATAGTGATTCTTCTTCTAGAAAACAAGTCTTGCTGGTAGGATCAAAAACTGCATGTGATTCAACTACATTTAGGACTGGGAAACAAACGCTAGCTCGCCTTACAAGAAACACACCCTGCTTTTGAGAAAAGAGCACTCATCTACTCTTCTGTGTTTCCTATAGGACCAAAACTGTGAGCTTGCTCAGAACAAAAGAACTGTGCTTCCTACATACACGGGCCATATACCTTTCAACTCTGCTTAAAAAACTGACAAGAACAGCAGCTCCTCTTCAGTCCAATACACTGTACTTGCTGGGAACAGACGTGAGTGCTATTTGTACTATTTATGGCAAAGGGAGCACAGTAGTGACTTTCCTTACAAGAAAACATCCCTTGCTCGTAGGACCAGAAACTGCATGTGATTCAACTCCATTTTGGACTGGGAAACAAACGCTAGCTCGCCTTACAAGAAACACACTCTGCTTTTGAGAAAAGAGCACTCTTCTATTCTACTGTGTTTCCTATGGGGTCCGAACAGTGACCGTGCTCAGAACAAAAGAACTGTGCATCCTACACACACGGGACATATCTAGTTCAAATCTGCTTAGGAAACTGACAAGAATAGTAGATCCTCTTCAGTCCAATACACTTTACATGCTGGGAACAGACGCCAGTGCTATTTGCCCTGTGTATGACATTGGGAGCGCAATAGTGACTCTACTTACCAGAAAACAACTCTTGCTCGTAGGACCAGAAACTGCATGTGATTGAACTCCATTTAGGACTGGGAAACAAACACTAGCTCACCTTACAAGAAACACATTCTGCTTTTGAGAAAAGAGCACTCTTCTACTCTACTGTGTTTCCTATAGGGCCAGAAGAGTGAGGTTGCTCGGAACAAAAGAAGTGTACTTCGAACACACATGGGCCATATCTAGTTCAACTCTGCTTAGGAAACTGACAAGAACAGTAGATCCTCTTCAGTCCAATACACTGTACATCCTGGGAACAGACGCGAGTCCTATTTGCCCTGTGTATGGCAATGGGAACACAATAGTGATTCTTCTTCTAGAAAACAAGTCTTGCTGGTAGGATCAAAAACTGCATGTGATTCAACTACATTTAGGACTGGGAAACAAACGCTAGCTCGCCTTACAAGAAACACACGCTGCTTTTGAGAAAAGAGCACTCTTCTACTCTACTGTGTTTCCTATAGGGCCAAAACAGTGAGCTAGCTCAGAACAAAAGAACTGTGCTTCCTACACACACGGGCCCTATCTAGTTCAACTCTGCTTAGGAAACTGACAAGAACAGTAGATCCTCTTCAGTCCAATACACTGTACTTGCTGGGAACAGACGTGAGTGCTATTTGCCCTGTGTATGTTAATGGGAGCGCATTAGTGACTCTTCTAACCAGAAAACAACTCTTGCTCCTAGGATCAGAAACTGCATGTGATTCAATTCCATTTAGGAGTGGGAAACAAATGCTAGCTCGCCTTACAAGAAACACACTCTGCTTTTGAGAAAGGAGCCCTCTTCTACTCTACTGTGTTTCCTAAGGGGTCTGAACAGTGAGCTTGCTCAGAACAAAAGAACTGTGCTTCCTACACACACGGGCCATATCTAGTTCAACTCTGCTTAGGAAACTGACAAGAAAAGTAGCTCCTCTTCTGTCCAATACACTGTACATGCAAAGAACAGTAGCGAGTGTTGTTTGTATTGTGTATGGCAATAGGAGCGCAATGGTGACTCTTCTTACCAGAAAACAACTCTTGCTCATAGGACAAGAAACTGCATGTAATTCAACTCCATTTAGGACTGGGAAACAAACGCTAGCTCACCTTACCAGAAACACACTCTGCTTTTGAGAAAAGAGCACTCATCTACTCTTCTGTGTTTCCTATAGGACCAAAACAGTGAGCTTGCTCAGAACAAAAGAACTGTGCTTCCTACACACACGGGCCATATCTCATTCAACTCTGCTTAAAAAACTGACAAGAACAGCAGCTCCTCTTCAGTCCAATACACTGTACTTGCTGGGAACAGACGTGAGTGCTATTTGCACTGTTTATTGCAAAGGGAGCACAATAGTTACTTTCCTTACCAGAAAACTTCCCTTGCTCGTAGGACCAGAAACTGCATGTAATTCAACTCCATTTTGGACTGGGAAACAAACGCTAGCTCGCCTTACAAGAAACACACTCTTTTTTTGAGTAAAGAGCACTCTTCTATTCTACTGTGTTTCCTATGGGGTCCGAACAGTGAGCTTGCTCAGAACAAAGAACTGTGCTTCCTACACACAAGGGCCATATCTAGTTCAACTCTGCTTAGGAAACTGACAAGAGCAGTAGCTCCTCTTCAGTCCAATACACTGTACTTGCTGGGAACAGACACGAGTGCTATTTGCCCTGTGTATGGCAAAGGGAACACAATAGTGACTTTCCTTTCCAGAAAACAACTCTTGCTCGTAGGACCAGAAACTGCATGTGATTCAACTCCATTTAGGACTGGGAAACAAATGCAAGCTCGCCTTACAAGAAACACTCTCTGCTTTTGAGAAAAGAGCACTCTTCTACTCTACTGTGTTTCCTATAGGCCAGAAGAGTGAGCTAGCTCAGAAAAAAAGAACTGTGCTTCCTACACACACGGGCCATATCTAGTTCAACTCTGCTTAGGAAACTGACAAGAACAGTAGATCCTCTACAGTCCAATACACTTTACATGCTGGGAACAGACGCCAGTGCTATTTGCCCTGTGTATGACAATGGGAGCGCAATAGTGAGTCTTCTAAGCAGAAAACAACTCTTGCACTTAGGCCCAAAAACTGCATGTGATTCAACTCGATTTAGGACTGGGAAACAAACGCTAGCTCGCCTTACAAGAAACTCACTCTGCTTTTGAGAAAAGAGCACTCTTCTACTCTACTGTGTTTCCTATAGGGCCAGAATAGTGAGCTTGCTCAGAACAAAAGAAATGTGTTTCCTACAGACACGGGCCATATCCAGATCAATTCTGCTTAGGAAACTGACAAGGACAGTATATCCTCTTCATTCCAATACACTGTACATGCTCGGAACAGACGCCAGTGCTATTTGCCCTGTGTATGAAAATGGGAGCACAATAGTGACTCTTCTTACCAGAAAACAACTCTTGCTCATAGGACCAGAAACTGCATGTGATTCAAATCCATTTAGGACTGAAAAACAAACACTAGCACGCCTTACAAGAAACACACTCTGCTTTTGTGAAATGGACACTCTTCTACTCTAATGTGTTTACGATAGGGCCAAAACAGTGAGCTTGCTCAGAACAAAAGAACCATGCATCCTACACACACGGCCATATCTAGTTCAATTCTGCTTAGGAAACTGACAAGAACCGTAGATCCTCTTCAGTCCAATACACTGTACATGCTGGGAATAGACGCCAGTGCTATTTGCCCTGTGTATGACAATGGGAGAGCAATAGTGACTCTTCTTACCAGAAAGCAACTCTTGCTCGTAGGACCAGAAACTGCATGTGATTCAAATCCATTTAGGCCTGGGATACAAACGTTAACTCGCCCTACAAGAAACACACTCTGCTTTTGAGAAAAAAGCACTCTTCCACTCTACCGTGTTTCCTTTGGGGTCCAAACAGTGAGCTTGCTCAGAACAAAAGAACTGTGCTTCCTACACACACGGGCCATATCTAGTTCAACTCTGCTTAGGAAACTGACAAGAACAGTAGCTCCTCTTCAGTCCAATACACTGTACTTGCTGGGAACAGACGCGAGTGCTATTTGCCCTCTATATGGCAATGGGAACGCAATAGTGACTCTTCTTACCAGAAAACAAATCTTGCTCGTAGGACCAAAAACTACATGTGATTCAACTCCATTTAGGACTGGGAAACAAACGCTAGCTTGCCTTACAAGAAACACACTCTACTTTTGAGAAAAGAGCACTCTTCTACTCTATTGTGTTTCCTATAGGGCCAAAACAGTGAGCTTGCTCAGAACAAAAGAACTGTGCTTCCTACACACACGGTCATATCTAGTTCAATTCTGCTTAAAAAACTGACAAGAATAGTAGATCCTCTTCAGTCCAATACACTGTACTTGCTTGGAACAGATGCGAGTGCTATTTGCCCTGTGTATGACAATATGAGCGCAATAGTGACTGTTCTTAGCAGAACACAACTCTTGCTCGTAGGACAAGAAACTGCATGTGATTCTATTCCATTTAGGACTGCGAAACAAACGCTAGCTCGCCTTACAAGAAACACACTCTTTTTGAGAAAAGAGCCCTCTTCTACTCTAAAGTGTTTCCTATGGGGTCCAAACAGTGAGCTTGCTCAGAACAAAAGAACTGTGCTTCCTACACACACGGGCCATATCTAGTTCAACTCTGCATAGAAACTGACAAGAGCAGCAGCTCCTCTTCAGTCCAATGCACTGTACTTCCTGGGAACAGATGCGAGTGCTATTTGCACAGTGTATGGCAATGGGAGCGCAATAGTGACTCTCCTTACCAGAAAACATCTCTTCCTCGTAGGACCAAAAACTCCATGTGATTCAACTCCATTTAGGACTGGGAAACAAATGCTAGCTCGCCTTACAAGAAACACACTCTGCTTTTGAGAAAACAGCACTCTTCTACTCTACTGTGTTTCCTATGGGGTCTGAACAGTGTGCTTGCTCAGAACAAAAGAACTGTGTGCTTCCTACACACAGGGGCCATATCTAGTTCAACTCTGCTTAGGAAACTGACAAGAACAGTAGCTCATCTTCAGTCCAATACACTGTACTTGCTGCGAACAGACGCGAGTGCTATTTGCACAGTGTATGGCAATGGGAGCGCAATAGTGACTCTTCTTACCAGAAAACATCTCTTGCTCGTAGGACCAAAAACTCCATGTGATTCAACTCCATTTAGGACTGGGAAACAAATGCTATCTCGCCTTACAAGAAACACACTCTGCTTTTGAGAAAAGAGCACTCTTCTACTCTATTGTGTTTCCTATGGGGCCAAAACAGTGAGCTTGCTCAGAACAAAAGAACTGTGCTTCCTACACACACGGTCATATCTAGTTCAATTCTGCTTAAAAAACTGACAAGAATAGTAGATCCTCTTCAGTCCAATACACTGCACTTGCTGGGAACAGACGCGAGTGCTTTTTGCCCTGTGTATGACAATGGGAGCACAATAGTGACTCTTCTTACCAGAAAACAACTCTTGCTCGTAGGACCAGAAACTGCATGGGATTCAACTCCATTTCTGACTGGGAAACAAACGCTAGCTCGCCTTACAAGAACCACACTCTGCTTTTGAGAAAAGAGCCCTCTTCTACTCTAAAGTGTTTCCTATGGGGTCCTAACAGTGAGCTTGCTCTGAACAAAAGAACTGTGCTTCCTAAACACACGGGCCATATCTAGTTCAACTCTGCTTAGGAAACTGACAAGAACAGTAGCTACTCTTAAGTCCAGTATACTGTACTTGCTGGGAACAGACGCGAGTGCTATTTGCACTGTGTATGGCAATGGGAGCGCAATAGTGACTCTTCTAAGCAGAAAACAACTCTTGCACTTAGGCCCAAAAACTGCATGTGATTCAACTCGATTTAGGACTGGGAAACAAACGCTAGCTCGCCTTACAAGAAACTCACTCTGCTTTTGAGAAAAGAGCACTCTTCTACTCTACTGTGTTTCCTATAGGGCCAGAATAGTGAGCTTGCTCAGAACAAAAGAAATGTGTTTCCTACAGACACGGGCCATATCCAGATCAATTCTGCTTAGGAAACTGACAAGGACAGTAGATCCTCTTTAGTCCAATACACTGTACATGCTCGGAACAGACGCCAGTGCTATTTGCCCTGTGTATGAAAATGGGAGCACAATAGTGACTCTTCTTACCAGAAAACAACTCTTGCTCGTAGGACCAGAAACTGCATGTGATTCAAATCCATTTAGGCCTGGGAAACAAACGTTAGCTCGCCCTACAAGAAACACACTCTGCTTTTGAGAAAAGAGCACTCTTCTACTCTACTGTGTTTCCTTTGGGGTCCATACAGTGAGCTTGCTCAGAACAAAAGAACTGTGCTTCCTACACACACGGGCCATATCTAGTTCAACTCTGCTTAGGAAACTGACAAGAACAGTAGCTCCTCTTCAGTCCAATACACTGTACTTGCTGGGAACAGACGCGAGTGCTATTTGCCCTCTATATGGCAATGGGAACGCAATAGTGACTCTTCTTACCAGAAAACAAATCTTGCTCGTAGGACCCAAAACTACATGTGATTCAACTCCATTTAGGACTGGGAAACAAACGCTAGCTTGCCTTACAAGAAACACACTCTACTTTTGAGAAAAGAGCACTCTTCTACTCTATTGTGTTTCCTATAGGTCCAAAACAGGGAGCTTGCTCAGAACAAAAGAACTGTGCTTCCTACACACACGGTCATATCTAGTTCAATTCTGCTTAAAAAACTGACAAGAATAGTAGATCCTCTTCAGTCCAATACACTGTACTTCCTTGGAACAGATGCGAGTGCTATTTGCCCTGTGTATGACAATATGAGCGCAATAGTGACTGTTCTTAGCAGAACACAACTCTTGCTCATAGGACAAGAAACTGCATGTGATTCTACTCCATTTAGGACTGCGAAACAAACGCTAGCTCGCCTTACAAGAAACACACTCTTTTTGAGAAAAGAGCCCTCTTCTACTCTAAAGTGTTTCCTATGGGGTCCAAACAGTGAGCTTGCTCAGAACAAAAGAACTGTGCTTCCTACACACACGGGCCATATCTAGTTCAACTCTGCATAGAAACTGACAAGAACAGTAGCTCCTCTTCAGTCCAATGCACTGTACTTCCTGGGAACAGATGCGAGTGCTATTTGCACTGTGTATGGCAATGGGAGCGCAATGTGACTTTCCTTACCAGAAAACAACTCTTGCTCATGGGACCAAAAACTGCATGTGATTCAACTCCATTTAGGAGTGGGAAACAAACACTAGCTCGCCTTACAAGAAACACACTCTGCTTTTGAGAAAAGAGCACTCTTCTACTCTACTGTGTTTCCTATAGGGCCAGAATAGTGAGCTTGCTCAGAAAAAAAGAACTGTGCTTCCTACACAAACGGCATTATCTAGTTCAATTCTGCTTGGGAAACTGACAAGAACAGTAGATCCTCTTCATTCCAATACACTGTACATGCTGGGAATAGACGCCAGTGCTATTTGCCCTGTGTTTGACAATGGGATCGCAACAGTGACTCTTCTTACCAGAAAACAACTCTTGCTCATAGGATCAGAAACTGCATGTGATTCAACTCCATTTAGGACTGGGAAACAAACGCTAGCTCACCTTACAAGAAACACACTCTGCTTTTGAGAAAAGAGCACTCTTCTACTCTACTGTGTTTCCTATGGGGTCTGAACAGTGTGCTTGCTCAGAACAAAAGAACTGTGTGCTTCCTACACACAGGGGCCATATCTAGTTCAACTCTGCTTAGGAAACTGACAAGAACAGTAGATCCTCTACAGTCCAATACACTTTACATGCTGGGAACAGACGCCAGTGCTATTTGCCCTGTGTATGACAATGGGAGCGCAATAGTGACTCTTCTTACCATAGAACAACTCTTGCTCATAGGACCAGAAACTTCATGTGATTCAACTCCATTTATGATTGGGAAACAAACGCAAGCTCGCCTTACAAGAAACACATTCTGTTTTTGAGAAAAGAGCACTCTTCTACTCTACTGAGTTTCCTATAGGGCCAGAACTGTGAGCTTGCTCAGAACAAAAGAACTGTGCTTCCTACACACACGGGGCATATGTAGTTCAACTCTGCTTAGGAAACTGACAAGAACAGTAGATCCTCTTCAGTCCAATACACTGTACTTGAGGAAACAGACGCCAGTGCTATTTGCACTGTTTATGGCAAAGGGAGCACAATAGTGACTTTCCTTACCAGAAAACATCCCTTGCTCGTAGGACCAGAGACTGCATGTGACTCAACTCCATTTAGGACTGGAAAACAAACGCTAGCTCGACTTCCAAGAAACACACTCTGCTTTTGATAAAAGAGCACTCTTCTATTCTACTGTGTTTCCTATGGGGTCCGAACAGTGAGCTTGCTCAGAACAAAAGAACTGTGCTTCCTACACACACGGGCCATATCTAGTTCAACTCTGCTTAGGAAACTGACAAGAACAGTAGATCCTCTTCAGTCCAATACACTGTACTTGCTGGGAACAGACGCGAGTGCTATTTGCACTGTGTATGGCAAAAGGAGCACAATAGTGACTTTCCTTACCAGAAAACAACTCTTGCTCATAGGACCAGAAACTGCATGTGATTCAAATCCATTTAGGACTGGGAAACAAATGCTAGTTTGCCTTAAAACAAACACACTCTGTTTGAGAAAAGAGCACTCTTCTACTCTACTGTGTTTCCTATAGGCCAGAAGAGTGAGCTTGCTCAGAACAAAAGAACTGTGCTTCCTACACACACGGGCTATCTAGTTCAACTCTGCTTAGGAAACTGACAAGAACAGTAGATCCTCAGTCCAATACACTTTACATACTGGGAAGAGACGCCAGTGCTATTTGCCCTGTGGATGACAATGGGAGCGCAATAGTGACTCTTCTTACCATAAAACAACTCTTGCTCGTAGGACCAGAAACTGCATGTGATTGAACTCCATTTAGGACTGGGAAACAAACGCTAGCTCGCCTTACAAGAAACACATTCTGCTTTTGAGAAAAGAGCACTCTTCTACTCCAGTGTGTTTCCTATAGGGCCAGAAGAGTGAGGTTGGTCAGAACAAAAGATGTGTACTTCTAACACACAAGGGCCATATCTAGTTCAACTTTGCTTAGGAAACTGACAAGAACAGTAGATCCTCTTCAGTCCAATACACTGTACATGCTGGGAACAGACGACAGTGCTATTTGCCCTGTGTATGACAATGGGAGCTCTATAGTGACTCTTCTTACCATAAAACAACTCTTGCTCGTAGGACCAGAAACTGCATGTGACTCAACTCCATTTAGGACTGGGAAACAAACGCTAGCTCGCCTTACAAGAAACACACTCTGCTTCTGAGAAAAGAGCACTCTTCTACTCTACTGTGTTTCCTATGGGGTCCGAACAGTGAGCTTGCTCAGAACAAAAGAACTGTGCTTCCGACACACACGGGACATATCTAGTTCAACTATGCTTAGGAAACTGACAAGAACAGTAGCTCCTCTTGTGTCCAATACACTGTACTTGCAAAGAACAGTAGCGAGAGTTGTTTGCACTGTGTATGGCAATAGGAGCGCAATAGTGACTCTTCTTAACAGAAAACAACTCTTGCTCATAGGACAAGAAACTGCATGTAATTCAACTCCATTTAGTACTGGGAAACAAACGTTAGCTCACCTTACAAGAAACACACTCTGCTTTTGAGAAAAGAGCACTCTTCTACTCTACTGTGTTTCCTATAGGACCAAAACTGTGAGCTTGCTCAGAACAAATGAACTGTGCTTCCTACACACACGGGCCATATCTCGTTCAACTCTGCTTAGGAAACTGACAAGAACAGTAGCACCTCTTCAGTCAAATACATTGTACATGCTGGGAACAGACGCGAGTGCTATTTGCACTGTTTATGGCAAATGGAGCACAATAGTGACTTTCCTTACCAGAAAACATCCCTTGCTCGTAGGACCAAAAACTGCATGTGATTCAACTCCATTTAGGACTGGTAAACAAACGCTAGCTCACCTTACATGAAACACACTCTGCTCTTGAGAAAAGAGCACTCTTCTTCTCTACTGTGTTTCCTATAGGGCCAGAAAAGTGAGCTTGCTCAAAAAAAAAGAACTGTGCTTCCTACACACACGGGCCATATCTAGATCAATTCTGCATAGGAAACTGGCAAGGACAGTAGATCCTCTTGAGTCCAATACAATGTATGCTGGGAACAGACGCCAGTGCTATTTGCCCTGTGTATGACAATGGAAGCACAATAGTGACTCTCCTTACCAGAAAACAACTCTTGCTCGTAGGAACAGAAACTGCATGTGATTCAACTCCATTTAGGACTGAAAAACAAATGCTAGCTCGACTTACAAGAAACACACACTGCTTTTGAGAAAAGGGCACTCTTCTTCTCTACTGTGTTTCTTATGGGGTCAGAACAGTGAGCTTGCTCAGAACAAAAGAACTGTGCTTCCTACACACACGGGCCATATTAGGATCAATTCTGCTTAGGAAACTGACAAGAACAGTAGCTCCTCTTCAGTCCAATACACTGTACATGCTGGGAACAGACGCGAGTACTCTTTGCACTGTGTGTGGCAATGGGAGCGCAATAGTGACTTTCCTTACCAGAAAACAACTCTTGCTCGTAGGATCAAAAACTGCATGTGATTCAACTCCACTTAGGACTGGGAAACAAATGCTAGCTCCCCTTACAAGAAACACACTCTGCTTATGAGAAAAGGACACTCTTCTACTCTAATGTGTTTCCTATAGGGCCAAAACAGTGAGCTTGCTCAGAACAAAAGAACTGTGCTTCCTACACACACGGCCATATCTAGTTCAATTCTGCTTAGGAAACTGACAAGAACAGTAGCTCCTCTTCAGTCCAATACACTGTACTTGCTGGGAACAGACGCGAGTGCTATTAGCCCTGTGTATGACAATGGGAGCGCAATAGTGACTCTTCTTACCAGAAAACAACTCTTGCTCGTAGGACCAGAAACTGCATGGGATTCAACTCCATTTCTGACTGGGAAACAAACACTAGCTCACCTTACAAGAAACACACTCTGCTTTTGAGAAAAGAGCACTCTTCTACTCCACAGTGTTTCCTATGGGATCCGACCAGTGAGCTTGCTGAGAACAAAAGAACTGTGCTTCCTACACACACGGGCCATATCTAGTTCAACTCTGCTTAGGAAATTGACAAGAACAGTAGCTCCTATTCAGTCCAATACACTGTACTTGCTGGGAACAGACGCGAGTGCTATTTGCACTGTATATGCCAATGGGAGCCCAATAGAGACTCTTCTTACCAGAAAACAACTCTTGCTCGTAAGACCAGAAACTGCATGGGATTCAACTCCATTTCAGACTGGGAAACAAACGCTAGCTCGCCTTACAAGAACCACACTCTGCTTTTGAGAAAAGAGCCCTCTTCTACTCTAAAGTGTTTCCTATGGGGTCCTAACAGTGAGCTTGCTCTGAATAAAAGAACTGTGCTTCCTACACACACGAACCATATCTAGTTCAACTCCGCTTAGGAAACTGACAAGAACAGTAGCTCCTCTTCAGTCCAATACACTGTACTTCCTGGGAACAGACGCGAGTGCTATTTGCACTGTTTATGGCAATGGGAGCGTAATAGTGACTCTTCTTACCAGAAAACAACTCTTGCTAGTAGGACCAAAAACTCCATGTGATTCAACTCCATTTAGGACTGGGAAACAAATGCTAGCTCTCCTTACAAGAAACACACTGTGCTTCCTACACACACGGTCATATCTAGTTCAATTCTGCTTAAAAAACTGACAAGAATAGTAGATCCTCTTCAGTCCAATACACTGCACTTGCTGGGAACAGACGCGAGTGCTATTTTCCCTGTGTATGACAATGGGAGCACAATAGTGACTCTTCTTACCAGAAAACAACTCTTGCTCGTAGGACCAGAAACTGCATGGGATTCAACTCCATTTCTGACTGGGAAACAAACGCTAGCTCGCCTTACAAGAACCACACTCTGCTTTTGAGAAAAGAGCCCTCTTCTACTCTAAAGTGTTTCCTATGGGGTCCTAACAGTGAGCTTGCTCTGAACAAAAGAACTGTGCTTCCTAAACACACGGGCCATATCTAGTTCAACTCTGCTTAGGAAACTGACAAGAACAGTAGCTACTCTTAAGTCCAGTATACTGTACTTGCTGGGAACAGACGCGAGTGCTATTTGCACTGTGTATGGCAATGGGAGCGCAATAGTGAGTCTTCTAAGCAGAAAACAACTCTTGCACTTAGGCCCAAAAACTGCATGTGATTCAACTCGATTTAGGACTGGGAAACAAACGCTAGCTCGCCTTACAAGAAACTCACTCTGCTTTTGAGAAAAGAGCACTCTTCTACTCTACTGTGTTTCCTATAGGGCCAGAATAGTGAGCTTGCTCAGAACAAAGGAAATGTGTTTCCTACAGACACGGGCCATATCCAGATCAATTCTGCTTAGGAAACTGACAAGGACAGTAGATCCTCTTCAGTCCAATACACTGTACATGCTCGGAACAGACGCCAGTGCTATTTGCCCTGTGTATGAAAATGGGAGCACAATAGTGACTCTTCTTACCAGAAAACAACTCTTGCTCATAGGACCAGAAACTGCATGTGATTCAAATCCATTTAGGACTGAAAAACAAACACTAGCACGCCTTACAAGAAACACACTCTGCTTTTGTGAAATGGACACTCTTCTACTCTAATGTGTTTACGATAGGGCCAAAACAGTGAGCTTGCTCAGAACAAAAGAACTGTGCATCCTACACACACGGTCATATCTAGTTCAATTCTGCTTAGGAAACTGACAAGAACCGTAGATCCTCTTCAGTCCAATACACTGTACATGCTGGGAATAGACGCCAGTGCTATTTGCCCTGTGTATGACAATGGGAGCGCAATAGTGACTCTTCTTACCAGAAAGCAACTCTTGCTCGTAGGACCAGAAACTGCATGTGATTCAAATCCATTTAGGCCTGGGATACAAACGTTAGCTCGCCCTACAAGAAACACACTCTGCTTTTGAGAAAAAAGCACTCTTCTACTCTACCGTGTTTCCTTTGGGGTCCAAACAGTGAGCTTGCTCAGAACAAAAGAACTGTGCTTCCTACACACACGGGCCATATCTAGTTCAACTCTGCTTAGGAAACTGACAAGAACAGTAGCTCCTCTTCAGTCCAATACACTGTACTTGCTGGGAACAGACGCGAGTGCTATTTGCCGTCTATATGGCAATGGGAACGCAATAGTGACTCTTCTTACCAGAAAACAAATCTTGCTCGTAGGACCAAAAACTACATGTGATTCAACTCCATTTAGGACTGGGAAACAAACGCTAGCTTGCCTTACAAGAAACACACTCTACTTTTGAGAAAAGAGCACTCTTCTACTCTATTGTGTTTCCTATAGGGCCAAAACAGTGAGCTTGCTCAGAACAAAAGAACTGTGCTTCCTACACACACGGTCATATCTAGTTCAATTCTGCTTAAAAAACTGACAAGAATAGTAGATCCTCTTCAGTCCAATACACTGTACTTGCTTGGAACAGATGCGAGTGCTATTTGCCCTGTGTATGACAATATGAGCGCAATAGTGACTGTTCTTAGCAGAACACAACTCTTGCTCATAGGACAAGAAACTGCATGTGATTCTACTCCATTTAGGACTGCGATACAAACGCTAGCTCGCCTTACAAGAAACACACTCTTTTTGAGAAAAGAGCCCTCTTCTACTCTAAAGTGTTTCCTATGGGGTCCAAACAGTGAGCTTGCTCAGAACAAAAGAACTGTGCTTCCTACACACACGGGCCATATCTAGTTCAACTCTGCATAGAAACTGACAAGAGCAGCAGCTCCTCTTCAGTCCAATGCACTGTACTTCCTGGGAACAGATGCGAGTGCTATTTGCACAGTGTATGGCAATGGGAGCTCAATAGTGACTCTCCTTACCAGAAAACATCTCTTGCTCGTAGGACCAAAAACTCCATGTGATTCAACTCCATTTAGGACTGGGAAACAAATGCTAGCTCGCCTTACAAGAAACACACTCTGCTTTTGAGAAAACAGCACTCTTCTACTCTACTGTGTTTCCTATGGGGTCTGAACAGTGTGCTTGCTCAGAACAAAAGAACTGTGTGCTTCCTACACACAGGGGCCATATCTAGTTCAACTCTGCTTAGGAAACTGACAAGAACAGTAGCTCATCTTCAGTCCAATACACTGTACTTGCTGCGAACAGACGCGAGTGCTATTTGCACAGTGTATGGCAATGGGAGCGCAATAGTGACTCTTCTTACCAGAAAACATCTCTTGCTCGTAGGACCAAAAACTCCATGTGATTCAACTCCATTTAGGACTGGGAAACAAATGCTATCTCGCCTTACAAGAAACACACTCTGCTTTTGAGAAAAGAGCACTCTTCTACTCTATTGTGTTTCCTATGGGGCCAAAACAGTGAGCTTGCTCAGAACAAAAGAACTGTGCTTCCTACACACACGGTCATATCTAGTTCAATTCTGCTTAAAAAACTGACAAGAATAGTAGATCCTCTTCAGTCCAATACACTGCACTTGCTGGGAACAGACGCGAGTGCTATTTGCCCTGTGTATGACAATGGGAGCACAATAGTGACTCTTCTTACCAGAAAACAACTCTTGCTCGTAGGACCAGAAACTGCATGGGATTCAACTCCATTTCTGACTGGGAAACAAACGCTAGCTCGCCTTACAAGAACCACACTCTGCTTTTGAGAAAAGAGCCCTCTTCTACTCTAAAGTGTTTCCTATGGGGTCCTAACAGTGAGCTTGCTCTGAACAAAAGAACTGTGCTTCCTAAACACACGGGCCATATCTAGTTCAACTCTGCTTAGGAAACTGACAAGAACAGTAGCTACTCTTAAGTCCAGTATACTGTACTTGCTGGGAACAGACGCGAGTGCTATTTGCACTGTGTATGGCAATGGGAGCGCAATAGTGAGTCTTCTAAGCAGAAAACAACTCTTGCACTTAGGCCCAAAAACTGCATGTGATTCAACTCGATTTAGGACTGGGAAACAAACGCTAGCTCGCCTTACAAGAAACTCACTCTGCTTTTGAGAAAAGAGCACTCTTCTACTCTACTGTGTTTCCTATAGGGCCAGAATAGTGAGCTTGCTCAGAACAAAAGAAATGTGTTTCCTACAGACACGGGCCATATCCAGATCAATTCTGCTTAGGAAACTGACAAGGACAGTAGATCCTCTTTAGTCCAATACACTGTACATGCTCGGAACAGACGCCAGTGCTATTTGCCCTGTGTATGAAAATGGGAGCACAATAGTGACTCTTCTTACCAGAAAACAACTCTTGCTCGTAGGACCAGAAACTGCATGTGATCCAAATCCATTTAGGCCTGGGAAACAAACGTTAGCTCGCCCTACAAGAAACACACTCTGCTTTTGAGAAAAGAGCACTCTTCTACTCTACTGTGTTTCCTTTGGGGTCCATACAGTGAGCTTGCTCAGAACAAAAGAACTGTGCTTCCTACACACACGGGCCATATCTAGTTCAACTCTGCTTAGGAAACTGACAAGAACAGTAGCTCCTCTTCAGTCCAATACACTGTACTTGCTGGGAACAGACGCGAGTGCTATTTGCCCTCTATATGGCAATGGGAACGCAATAGTGACTCTTCTTACCAGAAAACAAATCTTGCTCGTAGGACCCAAAACTACATGTGATTCAACTCCATTTAGGACTGGGAAACAAACGCTAGCTTGCCTTACAAGAAACACACTCTACTTTTGAGAAAAGAGCACTCTTCTACTCTATTGTGTTTCCTATAGGGCCAAAACAGGGAGCTTGCTCAGAACAAAAGAACTGTGCTTCCTACACACACGGTCATATCTAGTTCAATTCTGCTTAAAAAACTGACAAGAATAGTAGATCCTCTTCAGTCCAATACACTGTACTTGCTTGGAACAGATGCGAGTGCTATTTGCCCTGTGTATGACAATATGAGCGCAATAGTGACTGTTCTTAGCAGAACACAACTCTTGCTCGTAGGACAAGAAACTGCATGTGATTCTACTCCATTTAGGACTGCGAAACAAACGCTAGCTCGCCTTACAATAAACACACTCTTTTTGAGAAAAGAGCCCTCTTCTACTCTAAAGTGTTTCCTATGGGGTCCAAACAGTGAGCTTGCTCAGAACAAAAGAACTGTGCTTCCTACACACACGGGCCATATCTAGTTCAACTCTGCATAGAAACTGACAAGAACAGTAGCTCCTCTTCAGTCCAATGCACTGTACTTCCTGGGAACAGATGCGAGTGCTATTTGCACTGTGTATGGCAATGGGAGCGCAATGTGACTTTCCTTACCAGAAAACAACTCTTGCTCATGGGACCAAAAACTGCATGTGATTCAACTCCATTTAGGAGTGGGAAACAAACACTAGCTCGCCTTACAAGAAACACACTCTGCTTTTGAGAAAAGAGCACTCTTCTACTCTACTGTGTTTCCTATAGGGCCAGAATAGTGAGCTTGCTCAGAAAAAAAGAACTGTGCTTCCTACACAAACGGCATTATCTAGTTCAATTCTGCTTGGGAAACTGACAAGAACAGTAGATCCTCTTCATTCCAATACACTGTACATGCTGGGAATAGACGCCAGTGCTATTTGCCCTGTGTTTGACAATGGGATCGCAACAGTGACTCTTCTTACCAGAAAACAACTCTTGCTCATAGGATCAGAAACTGCATGTGATTCAACTCCATTTAGGACTGGGAAACAAACGCTAGGTCACCTTACAAGAAACACACTCTGCTTTTGAGAAAAGAGCACTCTTCTACTCTACTGTGTTTCCTATGGGGTCTGAACAGTGTGCTTGCTCAGAACAAAAGAACTGTGTGCTTCCTACACACAGGGGCCATATCTAGTTCAACTCTGCTTAGGAAACTGACAAGAACAGTAGCTCATCTTCAGTCCAATACACTGTACTTGCTTGCGAACAGACATGAGTGCTATTTGCACTGTGTATGGCAATGGGAGCGCAATAGTGACTCTTCTTACCAGAAAACATCTCTTGCTCGCAGGACCAAAAACTACATGTGATTCAACTCCATTTAGGACTGGGAAACAAACTCTATCTCGCCTTACAAGAAACACACTCTACTTTTGAGAAAAGAGCACTCTTCTACTCTATTGTGTTTCCTATAGGGCCAAAACAGTGAGCTTGCTCAGAAAAAAAGAACTGTGCTTCCTACACACACGGTCATATCTAGTTCAATTCTGCTTAAAAAACTGACAAGAATAGTAGATCCTCTTCAGTCCAATACACTGTACTTGCTGGGAACAGACGCGAGTGCTATTTGCCCTGTGTATGACAATGGGAGCTCAATAGTGACTCTTCTTACCAGAAAACAACTCTTGCTCGTAGGACCAGAAACTGCATGGGATTCAACTCCATTTCTGACTGGGAAACAAACACTAGCTCGCCTTACAAGAAAAACACTCTGGTTTGGAGAAAAAATAACTCTTCTACTCTACTGTGTTTCCTATATTGCCAGAACAGTGAGTTTTCTCAGAACAAAAGAACTGTGCTTCCTACACACACGGGCCATATCTAGTTCAACTCTGCTTAGGAAACTGACAAGAACAGTAGCTCCTCTTCAGTCCAATACATTGTACTTGCTGGGAAGAGACGCGAGTGCTATTTGCAGTGTATGTGGCAATTGGAGCACAATACTGAATCTTCTTACCAGAAAACAACTCTTGCTCTTAGGACCAGAAACTGCATGGGATTCAACTCCATTTCGGACTTGGAAACAAACGCTAGCTCGCCTTACAAGAAACACACTCTCCTTTTGAGAAAAGAGCACTCTTCTACTCTACGGTGTTTCCTATGGGGTCTGAACAGTGAGCTTGCTCAGAAAAAAAGAACTGTGCTTCCTACACAAACGGCCTTATCTAGTTCAATTCTGCTCGGGAAACTGACAAGAACAGTAGATCCTCTTCATTCCAATACACTGTACATGCTGGGAATAGACGCCAGTGCTGTTTGCCCTGTGTTTGACAATGGGAGCCCAACCATGACTTATCTTACCAGAAAATAACTCTTGCTCGTAGGACCAGAAACTGCATTAGATTCAACTCCATTTAGGACTTGGAAACAAACTGTATCTCGCCTTACAAGAAACACACTCTGCTTTTGAGAAAAGAGCACTCTTCTACTCTATTGTGTTTCCTATAGGGCAAAAACAGTGAGCTTGCTCAGAACCAAAAAACTGTGCTTCCTACACACACGGTCATATCTAGTTCAATTCTGCTTAAAAAACTGACAAGAATAGTAGATCCTCTTCAGTCCAATACACTGTACTTGCTTGGAACAGACGCGAGTGCTATTTGCCCTGTGTATGACAATGGGAGCGCAATAGTGACTCTTCTTACCAGAAAACAACTCTTGCTCGTAGGACCAGAAACTGCATGGGATTCAACTCCATTTCTGACTGGGAAACAAACACTATCTCGACTTACAAGAAACACACTCTGCTTTTGAGAAAAGAGCACTCTTCTACTCTACAGTGTTTCCTTTGGGATCCGAACTGTGAGCTTGCTGAGAACAAAAGAACTGTGCTTCCTACACACACGGGCCATATCTAGTTCAATTCTGCTTAGGAAATTGACAAGAACAGTAGCTCCTATTCAGTCCAATACACTGTACTTGCTGGAAACAGACGCGAGTGCTATTTGCACTGTATATGCCAATGGGAGCCCAATAGTGACTCTTCTTACCAGAAAACAACTCTTGCTCGTAGGTCCAGAAACTGCATGGGATTCTACTCCATTTAGGACTGCGATACAAACGCTAGCTCGCCTTACAAGAAACACACTCTTTTTGAGAAAAGAGCCCTCTTCTACTCTAAAGTGTTTCCTATGGGGTCCAAACAGTGAGCTTGCTCAGAACAAAAGAACTGTGCTTCCTACACACACGGGCCATATCTAGTTCAACTCTGCATAGAAACTGACAAGAGCAGCAGCTCCTCTTCAGTCCAATGCACTGTACTTCCTGGGAACAGATGCGAGTGCTATTTGCACAGTGTATGGCAATGGGAGCTCAATAGTGACTCTCCTTACCAGAAAACATCTCTTGCTCGTAGGACCAAAAACTCCATGTGATTCAACTCCATTTAGGACTGGGAAACAAATGCTAGCTCGCCTTACAAGAAACACACTCTGCTTTTGAGAAAACAGCACTCTTCTACTCTACTGTGTTTCCTATGGGGTCTGAACAGTGTGCTTGCTCAGAACAAAAGAACTGTGTGCTTCCTACACACAGGGGCCATATCTAGTTCAACTCTGCTTAGGAAACTGACAAGAACAGTAGCTCATCTTCAGTCCAATACACTGTACTTGCTGCGAACAGACGCGAGTGCTATTTGCACAGTGTATGGCAATGGGAGCGCAATAGTGACTCTTCTTACCAGAAAACATCTCTTGCTCGTAGGACCAAAAACTCCATGTGATTCAACTCCATTTAGGACTGGGAAACAAATGCTATCTCGCCTTACAAGAAACACACTCTGCTTTTGAGAAAAGAGCACTCTTCTACTCTATTGTGTTTCCTATGGGGCCAAAACAGTGAGCTTGCTCAGAACAAAAGAACTGTGCTTCCTACACACACGGTCATATCTAGTTCAATTCTGCTTAAAAAACTGACAAGAATAGTAGATCCTCTTCAGTCCAATACACTGCACTTGCTGGGAACAGACGCGAGTGCTATTTGCCCTGTGTATGACAATGGGAGCACAATAGTGACTCTTCTTACCAGAAAACAACTCTTGCTCGTAGGACCAGAAACTGCATGGGATTCAACTCCATTTCTGACTGGGAAACAAACGCTAGCTCGCCTTACAAGAACCACACTCTGCTTTTGAGAAAAGAGCCCTCTTCTACTCTAAAGTGTTTCCTATGGGGTCCTAACAGTGAGCTTGCTCTGAACAAAAGAACTGTGCTTCCTAAACACACGGGCCATATCTAGTTCAACTCTGCTTAGGAAACTGACAAGAACAGTAGCTACTCTTAAGTCCAGTATACTGTACTTGCTGGGAACAGACGCGAGTGCTATTTGCACTGTGTATGGCAATGGGAGCGCAATAGTGAGTCTTCTAAGCAGAAAACAACTCTTGCACTTAGGCCCAAAAACTGCATGTGATTCAACTCGATTTAGGACTGGGAAACAAACGCTAGCTCGCCTTACAAGAAACTCACTCTGCTTTTGAGAAAAGAGCACTCTTCTACTCTACTGTGTTTCCTATAGGGCCAGAATAGTGAGCTTGCTCAGAACAAAAGAAATGTGTTTCCTACAGACACGGGCCATATCCAGATCAATTCTGCTTAGGAAACTGACAAGGACAGTAGATCCTCTTTAGTCCAATACACTGTACATGCTCGGAACAGACGCCAGTGCTATTTGCCCTGTGTATGAAAATGGGAGCACAATAGTGACTCTTCTTACCAGAAAACAACTCTTGCTCGTAGGACCAGAAACTGCATGTGATCCAAATCCATTTAGGCCTGGGAAACAAACGTTAGCTCGCCCTACAAGAAACACACTCTGCTTTTGAGAAAAGAGCACTCTTCTACTCTACTGTGTTTCCTTTGGGGTCCATACAGTGAGCTTGCTCAGAACAAAAGAACTGTGCTTCCTACACACACGGGCCATATCTAGTTCAACTCTGCTTAGGAAACTGACAAGAACAGTAGCTCCTCTTCAGTCCAATACACTGTACTTGCTGGGAACAGACGCGAGTGCTATTTGCCCTCTATATGGCAATGGGAACGCAATAGTGACTCTTCTTACCAGAAAACAAATCTTGCTCGTAGGACCCAAAACTACATGTGATTCAACTCCATTTAGGACTGGGAAACAAACGCTAGCTTGCCTTACAAGAAACACACTCTACTTTTGAGAAAAGAGCACTCTTCTACTCTATTGTGTTTCCTATAGGGCCAAAACAGGGAGCTTGCTCAGAACAAAAGAACTGTGCTTCCTACACACACGGTCATATCTAGTTCAATTCTGCTTAAAAAACTGACAAGAATAGTAGATCCTCTTCAGTCCAATACACTGTACTTGCTTGGAACAGATGCGAGTGCTATTTGCCCTGTGTATGACAATATGAGCGCAATAGTGACTGTTCTTAGCAGAACACAACTCTTGCTCGTAGGACAAGAAACTGCATGTGATTCTACTCCATTTAGGACTGCGAAACAAACGCTAGCTCGCCTTACAATAAACACACTCTTTTTGAGAAAAGAGCCCTCTTCTACTCTAAAGTGTTTCCTATGGGGTCCAAACAGTGAGCTTGCTCAGAACAAAAGAACTGTGCTTCCTACACACACGGGCCATATCTAGTTCAACTCTGCATAGAAACTGACAAGAACAGTAGCTCCTCTTCAGTCCAATGCACTGTACTTCCTGGGAACAGATGCGAGTGCTATTTGCACTGTGTATGGCAATGGGAGCGCAATGTGACTTTCCTTACCAGAAAACAACTCTTGCTCATGGGACCAAAAACTGCATGTGATTCAACTCCATTTAGGAGTGGGAAACAAACACTAGCTCGCCTTACAAGAAACACACTCTGCTTTTGAGAAAAGAGCACTCTTCTACTCTACTGTGTTTCCTATAGGGCCAGAATAGTGAGCTTGCTCAGAAAAAAAGAACTGTGCTTCCTACACAAACGGCATTATCTAGTTCAATTCTGCTTGGGAAACTGACAAGAACAGTAGATCCTCTTCATTCCAATACACTGTACATGCTGGGAATAGACGCCAGTGCTATTTGCCCTGTGTTTGACAATGGGATCGCAACAGTGACTCTTCTTACCAGAAAACAACTCTTGCTCATAGGATCAGAAACTGCATGTGATTCAACTCCATTTAGGACTGGGAAACAAACGCTAGGTCACCTTACAAGAAACACACTCTGCTTTTGAGAAAAGAGCACTCTTCTACTCTACTGTGTTTCCTATGGGGTCTGAACAGTGTGCTTGCTCAGAACAAAAGAACTGTGTGCTTCCTACACACAGGGGCCATATCTAGTTCAACTCTGCTTAGGAAACTGACAAGAACAGTAGCTCATCTTCAGTCCAATACACTGTACTTGCTTGCGAACAGACATGAGTGCTATTTGCACTGTGTATGGCAATGGGAGCGCAATAGTGACTCTTCTTACCAGAAAACATCTCTTGCTCGCAGGACCAAAAACTACATGTGATTCAACTCCATTTAGGACTGGGAAACAAACTCTATCTCGCCTTACAAGAAACACACTCTACTTTTGAGAAAAGAGCACTCTTCTACTCTATTGTGTTTCCTATAGGGCCAAAACAGTGAGCTTGCTCAGAAAAAAAGAACTGTGCTTCCTACACACACGGTCATATCTAGTTCAATTCTGCTTAAAAAACTGACAAGAATAGTAGATCCTCTTCAGTCCAATACACTGTACTTGCTGGGAACAGACGCGAGTGCTATTTGCCCTGTGTATGACAATGGGAGCTCAATAGTGACTCTTCTTACCAGAAAACAACTCTTGCTCGTAGGACCAGAAACTGCATGGGATTCAACTCCATTTCTGACTGGGAAACAAACACTAGCTCGCCTTACAAGAAAAACACTCTGGTTTGGAGAAAAAATAACTCTTCTACTCTACTGTGTTTCCTATATTGCCAGAACAGTGAGTTTTCTCAGAACAAAAGAACTGTGCTTCCTACACACACGGGCCATATCTAGTTCAACTCTGCTTAGGAAACTGACAAGAACAGTAGCTCCTCTTCAGTCCAATACATTGTACTTGCTGGGAAGAGACGCGAGTGCTATTTGCAGTGTATGTGGCAATTGGAGCACAATACTGAATCTTCTTACCAGAAAACAACTCTTGCTCTTAGGACCAGAAACTGCATGGGATTCAACTCCATTTCGGACTTGGAAACAAACGCTAGCTCGCCTTACAAGAAACACACTCTCCTTTTGAGAAAAGAGCACTCTTCTACTCTACGGTGTTTCCTATGGGGTCTGAACAGTGAGCTTGCTCAGAAAAAAAGAACTGTGCTTCCTACACAAACGGCCTTATCTAGTTCAATTCTGCTCGGGAAACTGACAAGAACAGTAGATCCTCTTCATTCCAATACACTGTACATGCTGGGAATAGACGCCAGTGCTGTTTGCCCTGTGTTTGACAATGGGAGCCCAACCATGACTTATCTTACCAGAAAATAACTCTTGCTCGTAGGACCAGAAACTGCATTAGATTCAACTCCATTTAGGACTTGGAAACAAACTGTATCTCGCCTTACAAGAAACACACTCTGCTTTTGAGAAAAGAGCACTCTTCTACTCTATTGTGTTTCCTATAGGGCAAAAACAGTGAGCTTGCTCAGAACCAAAAAACTGTGCTTCCTACACACACGGTCATATCTAGTTCAATTCTGCTTAAAAAACTGACAAGAATAGTAGATCCTCTTCAGTCCAATACACTGTACTTGCTTGGAACAGACGCGAGTGCTATTTGCCCTGTGTATGACAATGGGAGCGCAATAGTGACTCTTCTTACCAGAAAACAACTCTTGCTCGTAGGACCAGAAACTGCATGGGATTCAACTCCATTTCTGACTGGGAAACAAACACTATCTCGACTTACAAGAAACACACTCTGCTTTTGAGAAAAGAGCACTCTTCTACTCTACAGTGTTTCCTTTGGGATCCGAACTGTGAGCTTGCTGAGAACAAAAGAACTGTGCTTCCTACACACACGGGCCATATCTAGTTCAATTCTGCTTAGGAAATTGACAAGAACAGTAGCTCCTATTCAGTCCAATACACTGTACTTGCTGGAAACAGACGCGAGTGCTATTTGCACTGTATATGCCAATGGGAGCCCAATAGTGACTCTTCTTACCAGAAAACAACTCTTGCTCGTAGGTCCAGAAACTGCATGGGATTCAACTCCATTTAGCACTGGGAAACAAACGCTAGCTCGCCTTACAAGAAACACACTCTGCTGTTGAGAAAAGAGCACTCTTCTACTCTACTGTGTTTCCTATAGGGCCAGAATAGTGAGCTTGCTCAGAACAAAAGAACTGTGTTTCCTACACACACGCGCCATATCTAGATCAATTCTGCTTAGGAAACTGACAAGGACAGTAGATCCTCTTCAGTCCAATACACTGTACATGCTCGGAACAGACGCCAGGGCTATTTGCCCTGTGTATGACAATGGGAGCACAATAGTGACTCTTCTTACCAGAAAACAACTCTTGCTCGTAGGACCAGAAAATGCAAGTGATTCAACTCCATTTAGGACTGAAAAACAAACACTAGCACGCCTTACAAGAAACACACTCTGCTTTTGTGAAAAGGACACTCTTCTACTCTAATGTGTTTACGATAGGGCCAAAACAGTGAGCTTGCTCAGAACAAAAGAACTGTGCATCCTACACACGGCCATATCTAGTTCAATTCTGCTTAGGAAACAGACAAGAACAGTAGATCCTCCAGTCCAATATACTGTACATGCTGGGAATAGACGCCAGTACTATTTGCCCTGTGTATGACAATGGGATCCCAATAGTGACTCTTCTTACCAGAAAACAACTCTTGCTCGTAGGACCAGAAACTGCATGGGATTCAACTCCATTTCGGACTGGGAAACAAACGCTAGCTCGCCTTACAAGAAACACACTCTGCTTTTGAGAAAAGAGCACTCTTCTACTCTACTGGGTTTCCTATGGTGTCTGAACAGTCAGCTTCCTCAGAACAAAAGAACTGTGCTTCCTACACACAGGGGCCATGTCCAGTTCAACTGTGCTTAGGAAACTGACAAGAACAGTCGCTCATCTTCAGTCCAATACAGTGTACTTGCTGGGAACAGACGCGAGTGCTATTTGCACTGTGAATGGCAATGGGAACACAATAGTGACTCTTCTTACCAGAAAACAAATCTTGCTCATAGGACCCAAATCTACATGTGATTCAACTCCATTTAGGACTGGGAAACAAACGCTAGCTCGCCTTACAAGAACCACACTCTGCTTTTGAGAAAAGAGCCCTCTTCTACTCTAAAGTGTTTCCTATGGGGTCCTAACAGTGAGCTTGCTCTGAACAAAAGAACTGTGCTTCCTAAACACACGGGCCATATCTAGTTCAACTCTGCTTAGGAAACTGACAAGAACAGTAGCTACTCTTAAGTCCAGTATACTGTACTTGCTGGGAACAGACGCGAGTGCTATTTGCACTGTGTATGGCAATGGGAGCACAATAGTGACTCTTCTAAGCAGAAAACAACTCTTGCACTTAGGCCCAAAAACTGCATGTGATTCAACTCGATTTAGGACTGGGAAACAAACGCTAGCTCGCCTTACAAGAAACTCACTCTGCTTTTGAGAAAAGAGCACTCTTCTACTCTACTGTGTTTCCTATAGGGCCAGAATAGTGAGCTTGCTCAGAACAAAAGAAATGTGTTTCCTACAGACACGGGCCATATCCAGATCAATTCTGCTTAGGAAACTGACAAGGACAGTAGATCCTCTTTAGTCCAATACACTGTACATGCTCGGAACAGACGCCAGTGCTATTTGCCCTGTGTATGAAAATGGGAGCACAATAGTGACTCTTCTTACCAGAAAACAACTCTTGCTCGTAGGACCAGAAACTGCATGTGATCCAAATCCATTTAGGCCTGGGAAACAAACGTTAGCTCGCCCTACAAGAAACACACTCTGCTTTTGAGAAAAGAGCACTCTTCTACTCTACTGTGTTTCCTTTGGGGTCCATACAGTGAGCTTGCTCAGAACAAAAGAACTGTGCTTCCTACACACACGGGCCATATCTAGTTCAACTCTGCTTAGGAAACTGACAAGAACAGTAGCTCCTCTTCAGTCCAATACACTGTACTTGCTGGGAACAGACGCGAGTGCTATTTGCCCTCTATATGGCAATGGGAACGCAATAGTGACTCTTCTTACCAGAAAACAAATCTTGCTCGTAGGACCCAAAACTACATGTGATTCAACTCCATTTAGGACTGGGAAACAAACGCTAGCTTGCCTTACAAGAAACACACTCTACTTTTGAGAAAAGAGCACTCTTCTACTCTATTGTGTTTCCTATAGGGCCAAAACAGGGAGCTTGCTCAGAACAAAAGAACTGTGCTTCCTACACACACGGTCATATCTAGTTCAATTCTGCTTAAAAAACTGACAAGAATAGTAGATCCTCTTCAGTCCAATACACTGTACTTGCTTGGAACAGATGCGAGTGCTATTTGCCCTGTGTATGACAATATGAGCGCAATAGTGACTGTTCTTAGCATAACACAACTCTTGCTCGTAGGACAAGAAACTGCATGTGATTCTACTCCATTTAGGACTGCGAAACAAACGCTAGCTCGCCTTACAATAAACACACTCTTTTTGAGAAAAGAGCCCTCTTCTACTCTAAAGTGTTTCCTATGGGGTCCAAACAGTGAGCTTGCTCAGAACAAAAGAACTGTGCTTCCTACACACACGGGCCATATCTAGTTCAACTCTGCATAGAAACTGACAAGAACAGTAGCTCCTCTTCAGTCCAATGCACTGTACTTCCTGGGAACAGATGCGAGTGCTATTTGCACTGTGTATGGCAATGGGAGCGCAATGTGACTTTCCTTACCAGAAAACAACTCTTGCTCATGGGACCAAAAACTGCATGTGATTCAACTCCATTTAGGAGTGGGAAACAAACACTAGCTCGCCTTACAAGAAACACACTCTGCTTTTGAGAAAAGAGCACTCTTCTACTCTACTGTGTTTCCTATAGGGCCAGAATAGTGAGCTTGCTCAGAAAAAAAGAACTGTGCTTCCTACACAAACGGCATTATCTAGTTCAATTCTGCTTGGGAAACTGACAAGAACAGTAGATCCTCTTCATTCCAATACACTGTACATGCTGGGAATAGACGCCAGTGCTATTTGCCCTGTGTTTGACAATGGGATCGCAACAGTGACTCTTCTTACCAGAAAACAACTCTTGCTCATAGGATCAGAAACTGCATGTGATTCAACTCCATTTAGGACTGGGAAACAAACGCTAGGTCACCTTACAAGAAACACACTCTGCTTTTGAGAAAAGAGCACTCTTCTACTCTACTGTGTTTCCTATGGGGTCTGAACAGTGTGCTTGCTCAGAACAAAAGAACTGTGTGCTTCCTACACACAGGGGCCATATCTAGTTCAACTCTGCTTAGGAAACTGACAAGAACAGTAGCTCATCTTCAGTCCAATACACTGTACTTGCTTGCGAACAGACATGAGTGCTATTTGCACTGTGTATGGCAATGGGAGCGCAATAGTGACTCTTCTTACCAGAAAACATCTCTTGCTCGCAGGACCAAAAACTACATGTGATTCAACTCCATTTAGGACTGGGAAACAAACTCTATCTCGCCTTACAAGAAACACACTCTACTTTTGAGAAAAGAGCACTCTTCTACTCTATTGTGTTTCCTATAGGGCCAAAACAGTGAGCTTGCTCAGAAAAAAAGAACTGTGCTTCCTACACACACGGTCATATCTAGTTCAATTCTGCTTAAAAAACTGACAAGAATAGTAGATCCTCTTCAGTCCAATACACTGTACTTGCTGGGAACAGACGCGAGTGCTATTTGCCCTGTGTATGACAATGGGAGCTCAATAGTGACTCTTCTTACCAGAAAACAACTCTTGCTCGTAGGACCAGAAACTGCATGGGATTCAACTCCATTTCTGACTGGGAAACAAACACTAGCTCGCCTTACAAGAAAAACACTCTGGTTTGGAGAAAAAATAACTCTTCTACTCTACTGTGTTTCCTATATTGCCAGAACAGTGAGTTTTCTCAGAACAAAAGAACTGTGCTTCCTACACACACGGGCCATATCTAGTTCAACTCTGCTTAGGAAACTGACAAGAACAGTAGCTCCTCTTCAGTCCAATACATTGTACTTGCTGGGAAGAGACGCGAGTGCTATTTGCAGTGTATGTGGCAATTGGAGCACAATACTGAATCTTCTTACCAGAAAACAACTCTTGCTCTTAGGACCAGAAACTGCATGGGATTCAACTCCATTTCGGACTTGGAAACAAACGCTAGCTCGCCTTACAAGAAACACACTCTCCTTTTGAGAAAAGAGCACTCTTCTACTCTACGGTGTTTCCTATGGGGTCTGAACAGTGAGCTTGCTCAGAAAAAAAGAACTGTGCTTCCTACACAAACGGCCTTATCTAGTTCAATTCTGCTCGGGAAACTGACAAGAACAGTAGATCCTCTTCATTCCAATACACTGTACATGCTGGGAATAGACGCCAGTGCTGTTTGCCCTGTGTTTGACAATGGGAGCCCAACCATGACTTATCTTACCAGAAAATAACTCTTGCTCGTAGGACCAGAAACTGCATTAGATTCAACTCCATTTAGGACTTGGAAACAAACTGTATCTCGCCTTACAAGAAACACACTCTGCTTTTGAGAAAAGAGCACTCTTCTACTCTATTGTGTTTCCTATAGGGCAAAAACAGTGAGCTTGCTCAGAACCAAAAAACTGTGCTTCCTACACACACGGTCATATCTAGTTCAATTCTGCTTAAAAAACTGACAAGAATAGTAGATCCTCTTCAGTCCAATACACTGTACTTGCTTGGAACAGACGCGAGTGCTATTTGCCCTGTGTATGACAATGGGAGCGCAATAGTGACTCTTCTTACCAGAAAACAACTCTTGCTCGTAGGACCAGAAACTGCATGGGATTCAACTCCATTTCTGACTGGGAAACAAACACTATCTCGACTTACAAGAAACACACTCTGCTTTTGAGAAAAGAGCACTCTTCTACTCTACAGTGTTTCCTTTGGGATCCGAACTGTGAGCTTGCTGAGAACAAAAGAACTGTGCTTCCTACACACACGGGCCATATCTAGTTCAATTCTGCTTAGGAAATTGACAAGAACAGTAGCTCCTATTCAGTCCAATACACTGTACTTGCTGGAAACAGACGCGAGTGCTATTTGCACTGTATATGCCAATGGGAGCCCAATAGTGACTCTTCTTACCAGAAAACAACTCTTGCTCGTAGGTCCAGAAACTGCATGGGATTCTACTCCATTTAGGACTGCGATACAAACGCTAGCTCGCCTTACAAGAAACACACTCTTTTTGAGAAAAGAGCCCTCTTCTACTCTAAAGTGTTTCCTATGGGGTCCAAACAGTGAGCTTGCTCAGAACAAAAGAACTGTGCTTCCTACACACACGGGCCATATCTAGTTCAACTCTGCATAGAAACTGACAAGAGCAGCAGCTCCTCTTCAGTCCAATGCACTGTACTTCCTGGGAACAGATGCGAGTGCTATTTGCACAGTGTATGGCAATGGGAGCTCAATAGTGACTCTCCTTACCAGAAAACATCTCTTGCTCGTAGGACCAAAAACTCCATGTGATTCAACTCCATTTAGGACTGGGAAACAAATGCTAGCTCGCCTTACAAGAAACACACTCTGCTTTTGAGAAAACAGCACTCTTCTACTCTACTGTGTTTCCTATGGGGTCTGAACAGTGTGCTTGCTCAGAACAAAAGAACTGTGTGCTTCCTACACACAGGGGCCATATCTAGTTCAACTCTGCTTAGGAAACTGACAAGAACAGTAGCTCATCTTCAGTCCAATACACTGTACTTGCTGCGAACAGACGCGAGTGCTATTTGCACAGTGTATGGCAATGGGAGCGCAATAGTGACTCTTCTTACCAGAAAACATCTCTTGCTCGTAGGACCAAAAACTCCATGTGATTCAACTCCATTTAGGACTGGGAAACAAATGCTATCTCGCCTTACAAGAAACACACTCTGCTTTTGAGAAAAGAGCACTCTTCTACTCTATTGTGTTTCCTATGGGGCCAAAACAGTGAGCTTGCTCAGAACAAAAGAACTGTGCTTCCTACACACACGGTCATATCTAGTTCAATTCTGCTTAAAAAACTGACAAGAATAGTAGATCCTCTTCAGTCCAATACACTGCACTTGCTGGGAACAGACGCGAGTGCTATTTGCCCTGTGTATGACAATGGGAGCACAATAGTGACTCTTCTTACCAGAAAACAACTCTTGCTCGTAGGACCAGAAACTGCATGGGATTCAACTCCATTTCTGACTGGGAAACAAACGCTAGCTCGCCTTACAAGAACCACACTCTGCTTTTGAGAAAAGAGCCCTCTTCTACTCTAAAGTGTTTCCTATGGGGTCCTAACAGTGAGCTTGCTCTGAACAAAAGAACTGTGCTTCCTAAACACACGGGCCATATCTAGTTCAACTCTGCTTAGGAAACTGACAAGAACAGTAGCTACTCTTAAGTCCAGTATACTGTACTTGCTGGGAACAGACGCGAGTGCTATTTGCACTGTGTATGGCAATGGGAGCGCAATAGTGAGTCTTCTAAGCAGAAAACAACTCTTGCACTTAGGCCCAAAAACTGCATGTGATTCAACTCGATTTAGGACTGGGAAACAAACGCTAGCTCGCCTTACAAGAAACTCACTCTGCTTTTGAGAAAAGAGCACTCTTCTACTCTACTGTGTTTCCTATAGGGCCAGAATAGTGAGCTTGCTCAGAACAAAAGAAATGTGTTTCCTACAGACACGGGCCATATCCAGATCAATTCTGCTTAGGAAACTGACAAGGACAGTAGATCCTCTTTAGTCCAATACACTGTACATGCTCGGAACAGACGCCAGTGCTATTTGCCCTGTGTATGAAAATGGGAGCACAATAGTGACTCTTCTTACCAGAAAACAACTCTTGCTCGTAGGACCAGAAACTGCATGTGATTCAAATCCATTTAGGCCTGGGAAACAAACGTTAGCTCGCCCTACAAGAAACACACTCTGCTTTTGAGAAAAGAGCACTCTTCTACTCTACTGTGTTTCCTTTGGGGTCCATACAGTGAGCTTGCTCAGAACAAAAGAACTGTGCTTCCTACACACACGGGCCATATCTAGTTCAACTCTGCTTAGGAAACTGACAAGAACAGTAGCTCCTCTTCAGTCCAATACACTGTACTTGCTGGGAACAGACGCGAGTGCTATTTGCCCTCTATATGGCAATGGGAACGCAATAGTGACTCTTCTTACCAGAAAACAAATCTTGCTCGTAGGACCCAAAACTACATGTGATTCAACTCCATTTAGGACTGGGAAACAAACGCTAGCTTGCCTTACAAGAAACACACTCTACTTTTGAGAAAAGAGCACTCTTCTACTCTATTGTGTTTCCTATAGGGCCAAAACAGGGAGCTTGCTCAGAACAAAAGAACTGTGGTTCCTACACACACGGTCATATCTAGTTCAATTCTGCTTAAAAAACTGACAAGAATAGTAGATCCTCTTCAGTCCAATACACTGTACTTGCTTGGAACAGATGCGAGTGCTATTTGCCCTGTGTATGACAATATGAGCGCAATAGTGACTGTTCTTAGCAGAACACAACTCTTGCTCGTAGGACAAGAAACTGCATGTGATTCTACTCCATTTAGGACTGCGAAACAAACGCTAGCTCGCCTTACAATAAACACACTCTTTTTGAGAAAAGAGCCCTCTTCTACTCTAAAGTGTTTCCTATGGGGTCCAAACAGTGAGCTTGCTCAGAACAAAAGAACTGTGCTTCCTACACACACGGGCCATATCTAGTTCAACTCTGCATAGAAACTGACAAGAACAGTAGCTCCTCTTCAGTCCAATGCACTGTACTTCCTGGGAACAGATGCGAGTGCTATTTGCACTGTGTATGGCAATGGGAGCGCAATGTGACTTTCCTTACCAGAAAACAACTCTTGCTCATGGGACCAAAAACTGCATGTGATTCAACTCCATTTAGGAGTGGGAAACAAACACTAGCTCGCCTTACAAGAAACACACTCTGCTTTTGAGAAAAGAGCACTCTTCTACTCTACTGTGTTTCCTATAGGGCCAGAATAGTGAGCTTGCTCAGAAAAAAAGAACTGTGCTTCCTACACAAACGGCATTATCTAGTTCAATTCTGCTTGGGAAACTGACAAGAACAGTAGATCCTCTTCATTCCAATACACTGTACATGCTGGGAATAGACGCCAGTGCTATTTGCCCTGTGTTTGACAATGGGATCGCAACAGTGACTCTTCTTACCAGAAAACAACTCTTGCTCATAGGATCAGAAACTGCATGTGATTCAACTCCATTTAGGACTGGGAAACAAACGCTAGGTCACCTTACAAGAAACACACTCTGCTTTTGAGAAAAGAGCACTCTTCTACTCTACTGTGTTTCCTATGGGGTCTGAACAGTGTGCTTGCTCAGAACAAAAGAACTGTGTGCTTCCTACACACAGGGGCCATATCTAGTTCAACTCTGCTTAGGAAACTGACAAGAACAGTAGCTCATCTTCAGTCCAATACACTGTACTTGCTTGCGAACAGACATGAGTGCTATTTGCACTGTGTATGGCAATGGGAGCGCAATAGTGACTCTTCTTACCAGAAAACATCTCTTGCTCGCAGGACCAAAAACTACATGTGATTCAACTCCATTTAGGACTGGGAAACAAACTCTATCTCGCCTTACAAGAAACACACTCTACTTTTGAGAAAAGAGCACTCTTCTACTCTATTGTGTTTCCTATAGGGCCAAAACAGTGAGCTTGCTCAGAAAAAAAGAACTGTGCTTCCTACACACACGGTCATATCTAGTTCAATTCTGCTTAAAAAACTGACAAGAATAGTAGATCCTCTTCAGTCCAATACACTGTACTTGCTGGGAACAGACGCGAGTGCTATTTGCCCTGTGTATGACAATGGGAGCTCAATAGTGACTCTTCTTACCAGAAAACAACTCTTGCTCGTAGGACCAGAAACTGCATGGGATTCAACTCCATTTCTGACTGGGAAACAAACACTAGCTCGCCTTACAAGAAAAACACTCTGGTTTGGAGAAAAAATAACTCTTCTACTCTACTGTGTTTCCTATATTGCCAGAACAGTGAGTTTTCTCAGAACAAAAGAACTGTGCTTCCTACACACACGGGCCATATCTAGTTCAACTCTGCTTAGGAAACTGACAAGAACAGTAGCTCCTCTTCAGTCCAATACATTGTACTTGCTGGGAAGAGACGCGAGTGCTATTTGCAGTGTATGTGGCAATTGGAGCACAATACTGAATCTTCTTACCAGAAAACAACTCTTGCTCTTAGGACCAGAAACTGCATGGGATTCAACTCCATTTCGGACTTGGAAACAAACGCTAGCTCGCCTTACAAGAAACACACTCTCCTTTTGAGAAAAGAGCACTCTTCTACTCTACGGTGTTTCCTATGGGGTCTGAACAGTGAGCTTGCTCAGAAAAAAAGAACTGTGCTTCCTACACAAACGGCCTTATCTAGTTCAATTCTGCTCGGGAAACTGACAAGAACAGTAGATCCTCTTCATTCCAATACACTGTACATGCTGGGAATAGACGCCAGTGCTGTTTGCCCTGTGTTTGACAATGGGAGCCCAACCATGACTTATCTTACCAGAAAATAACTCTTGCTCGTAGGACCAGAAACTGCATTAGATTCAACTCCATTTAGGACTTGGAAACAAACTGTATCTCGCCTTACAAGAAACACACTCTGCTTTTGAGAAAAGAGCACTCTTCTACTCTATTGTGTTTCCTATAGGGCAAAAACAGTGAGCTTGCTCAGAACCAAAAAACTGTGCTTCCTACACACACGGTCATATCTAGTTCAATTCTGCTTAAAAAACTGACAAGAATAGTAGATCCTCTTCAGTCCAATACACTGTACTTGCTTGGAACAGACGCGAGTGCTATTTGCCCTGTGTATGACAATGGGAGCGCAATAGTGACTCTTCTTACCAGAAAACAACTCTTGCTCGTAGGACCAGAAACTGCATGGGATTCAACTCCATTTCTGACTGGGAAACAAACACTATCTCGACTTACAAGAAACACACTCTGCTTTTGAGAAAAGAGCACTCTTCTACTCTACAGTGTTTCCTTTGGGATCCGAACTGTGAGCTTGCTGAGAACAAAAGAACTGTGCTTCCTACACACACGGGCCATATCTAGTTCAATTCTGCTTAGGAAATTGACAAGAACAGTATCTCCTATTCAGTCCAATACACTGTACTTGCTGGAAACAGACGCGAGTGCTATTTGCACTGTATATGCCAATGGGAGCCCAATAGTGACTCTTCTTACCAGAAAACAACTCTTGCTCGTAGGTCCAGAAACTGCATGGGATTCAACTCCATTTAGCACTGGGAAACAAACGCTAGCTCGCCTTACAAGAAACACACTCTGCTGTTGAGAAAAGAGCACTCTTCTACTCTACTGTGTTTCCTATAGGGCCAGAATAGTGAGCTTGCTCAGAACAAAAGAACTGTGTTTCCTACACACACGCGCCATATCTAGATCAATTCTGCTTAGGAAACTGACAAGGACAGTAGATCCTCTTCAGTCCAATACACTGTACATGCTCGGAACAGACGCCAGGGCTATTTGCCCTGTGTATGACAATGGGAGCACAATAGTGACTCTTCTTACCAGAAAACAACTCTTGCTCGTAGGACCAGAAAATGCAAGTGATTCAACTCCATTTAGGACTGAAAAACAAACACTAGCACGCCTTACAAGAAACACACTCTGCTTTTGTGAAAAGGACACTCTTCTACTCTAATGTGTTTACGATAGGGCCAAAACAGTGAGCTTGCTCAGAACAAAAGAACTGTGCATCCTACACACGGCCATATCTAGTTCAATTCTGCTTAGGAAACAGACAAGAACAGTAGATCCTCCAGTCCAATATACTGTACATGCTGGGAATAGACGCCAGTACTATTTGCCCTGTGTATGACAATGGGATCCCAATAGTGACTCTTCTTACCAGAAAACAACTCTTGCTCGTAGGACCAGAAACTGCATGGGATTCAACTCCATTTCGGACTGGGAAACAAACGCTAGCTCGCCTTACAAGAAACACACTCTGCTTTTGAGAAAAGAGCACTCTTCTACTCTACTGGGTTTCCTATGGTGTCTGAACAGTCAGCTTCCTCAGAACAAAAGAACTGTGCTTCCTACACACAGGGGCCATGTCCAGTTCAACTGTGCTTAGGAAACTGACAAGAACAGTCGCTCATCTTCAGTCCAATACAGTGTACTTGCTGGGAACAGACGCGAGTGCTATTTGCACTGTGAATGGCAATGGGAACACAATAGTGACTCTTCTTACCAGAAAACAAATCTTGCTCATAGGACCCAAATCTACATGTGATTCAACTCCATTTAGGACTGGGAAACAAACGCTAGCTCGCCTTACAAGAACCACACTCTGCTTTTGAGAAAAGAGCCCTCTTCTACTCTAAAGTGTTTCCTATGGGGTCCTAACAGTGAGCTTGCTCTGAACAAAAGAACTGTGCTTCCTAAACACACGGGCCATATCTAGTTCAACTCTGCTTAGGAAACTGACAAGAACAGTAGCTACTCTTAAGTCCAGTATACTGTACTTGCTGGGAACAGACGCGAGTGCTATTTGCACTGTGTATGGCAATGGGAGCGCAATAGTGACTCTTCTAAGCAGAAAACAACTCTTGCACTTAGGCCCAAAAACTGCATGTGATTCAACTCGATTTAGGACTGGGAAACAAACGCTAGCTCGCCTTACAAGAAACTCACTCTGCTTTTGAGAAAAGAGCACTCTTCTACTCTACTGTGTTTCCTATAGGGCCAGAATAGTGAGCTTGCTCAGAACAAAAGAAATGTGTTTCCTACAGACACGGGCCATATCCAGATCAATTCTGCTTAGGAAACTGACAAGGACAGTAGATCCTCTTTAGTCCAATACACTGTACATGCTCGGAACAGACGCCAGTGCTATTTGCCCTGTGTATGAAAATGGGAGCACAATAGTGACTCTTCTTACCAGAAAACAACTCTTGCTCGTAGGACCAGAAACTGCATGTGATCCAAATCCATTTAGGCCTGGGAAACAAACGTTAGCTCGCCCTACAAGAAACACACTCTGCTTTTGAGAAAAGAGCACTCTTCTACTCTACTGTGTTTCCTTTGGGGTCCATACAGTGAGCTTGCTCAGAACAAAAGAACTGTGCTTCCTACACACACGGGCCATATCTAGTTCAACTCTGCTTAGGAAACTGACAAGAACAGTAGCTCCTCTTCAGTCCAATACACTGTACTTGCTGGGAACAGACGCGAGTGCTATTTGCCCTCTATATGGCAATGGGAACGCAATAGTGACTCTTCTTACCAGAAAACAAATCTTGCTCGTAGGACCCAAAACTACATGTGATTCAACTCCATTTAGGACTGGGAAACAAACGCTAGCTTGCCTTACAAGAAACACACTCTACTTTTGAGAAAAGAGCACTCTTCTACTCTATTGTGTTTCCTATAGGGCCAAAACAGGGAGCTTGCTCAGAACAAAAGAACTGTGCTTCCTACACACACGGTCATATCTAGTTCAATTCTGCTTAAAAAACTGACAAGAATAGTAGATCCTCTTCAGTCCAATACACTGTACTTGCTTGGAACAGATGCGAGTGCTATTTGCCCTGTGTATGACAATATGAGCGCAATAGTGACTGTTCTTAGCATAACACAACTCTTGCTCGTAGGACAAGAAACTGCATGTGATTCTACTCCATTTAGGACTGCGAAACAAACGCTAGCTCGCCTTACAATAAACACACTCTTTTTGAGAAAAGAGCCCTCTTCTACTCTAAAGTGTTTCCTATGGGGTCCAAACAGTGAGCTTGCTCAGAACAAAAGAACTGTGCTTCCTACACACACGGGCCATATCTAGTTCAACTCTGCATAGAAACTGACAAGAACAGTAGCTCCTCTTCAGTCCAATGCACTGTACTTCCTGGGAACAGATGCGAGTGCTATTTGCACTGTGTATGGCAATGGGAGCGCAATGTGACTTTCCTTACCAGAAAACAACTCTTGCTCATGGGACCAAAAACTGCATGTGATTCAACTCCATTTAGGAGTGGGAAACAAACACTAGCTCGCCTTACAAGAAACACACTCTGCTTTTGAGAAAAGAGCACTCTTCTACTCTACTGTGTTTCCTATAGGGCCAGAATAGTGAGCTTGCTCAGAAAAAAAGAACTGTGCTTCCTACACAAACGGCATTATCTAGTTCAATTCTGCTTGGGAAACTGACAAGAACAGTAGATCCTCTTCATTCCAATACACTGTACATGCTGGGAATAGACGCCAGTGCTATTTGCCCTGTGTTTGACAATGGGATCGCAACAGTGACTCTTCTTACCAGAAAACAACTCTTGCTCATAGGATCAGAAACTGCATGTGATTCAACTCCATTTAGGACTGGGAAACAAACGCTAGGTCACCTTACAAGAAACACACTCTGCTTTTGAGAAAAGAGCACTCTTCTACTCTACTGTGTTTCCTATGGGGTCTGAACAGTGTGCTTGCTCAGAACAAAAGAACTGTGTGCTTCCTACACACAGGGGCCATATCTAGTTCAACTCTGCTTAGGAAACTGACAAGAACAGTAGCTCATCTTCAGTCCAATACACTGTACTTGCTTGCGAACAGACATGAGTGCTATTTGCACTGTGTATGGCAATGGGAGCGCAATAGTGACTCTTCTTACCAGAAAACATCTCTTGCTCGCAGGACCAAAAACTACATGTGATTCAACTCCATTTAGGACTGGGAAACAAACTCTATCTCGCCTTACAAGAAACACACTCTACTTTTGAGAAAAGAGCACTCTTCTACTCTATTGTGTTTCCTATAGGGCCAAAACAGTGAGCTTGCTCAGAAAAAAAGAACTGTGCTTCCTACACACACGGTCATATCTAGTTCAATTCTGCTTAAAAAACTGACAAGAATAGTAGATCCTCTTCAGTCCAATACACTGTACTTGCTGGGAACAGACGCGAGTGCTATTTGCCCTGTGTATGACAATGGGAGCTCAATAGTGACTCTTCTTACCAGAAAACAACTCTTGCTCGTAGGACCAGAAACTGCATGGGATTCAACTCCATTTCTGACTGGGAAACAAACACTAGCTCGCCTTACAAGAAAAACACTCTGGTTTGGAGAAAAAATAACTCTTCTACTCTACTGTGTTTCCTATATTGCCAGAACAGTGAGTTTTCTCAGAACAAAAGAACTGTGCTTCCTACACACACGGGCCATATCTAGTTCAACTCTGCTTAGGAAACTGACAAGAACAGTAGCTCCTCTTCAGTCCAATACATTGTACTTGCTGGGAAGAGACGCGAGTGCTATTTGCAGTGTATGTGGCAATTGGAGCACAATACTGAATCTTCTTACCAGAAAACAACTCTTGCTCTTAGGACCAGAAACTGCATGGGATTCAACTCCATTTCGGACTTGGAAACAAACGCTAGCTCGCCTTACAAGAAACACACTCTCCTTTTGAGAAAAGAGCACTCTTCTACTCTACGGTGTTTCCTATGGGGTCTGAACAGTGAGCTTGCTCAGAAAAAAAGAACTGTGCTTCCTACACAAACGGCCTTATCTAGTTCAATTCTGCTCGGGAAACTGACAAGAACAGTAGATCCTCTTCATTCCAATACACTGTACATGCTGGGAATAGACGCCAGTGCTGTTTGCCCTGTGTTTGACAATGGGAGCCCAACCATGACTTATCTTACCAGAAAATAACTCTTGCTCGTAGGACCAGAAACTGCATTAGATTCAACTCCATTTAGGACTTGGAAACAAACTGTATCTCGCCTTACAAGAAACACACTCTGCTTTTGAGAAAAGAGCACTCTTCTACTCTATTGTGTTTCCTATAGGGCAAAAACAGTGAGCTTGCTCAGAACCAAAAAACTGTGCTTCCTACACACACGGTCATATCTAGTTCAATTCTGCTTAAAAAACTGACAAGAATAGTAGATCCTCTTCAGTCCAATACACTGTACTTGCTTGGAACAGACGCGAGTGCTATTTGCCCTGTGTATGACAATGGGAGCGCAATAGTGACTCTTCTTACCAGAAAACAACTCTTGCTCGTAGGACCAGAAACTGCATGGGATTCAACTCCATTTCTGACTGGGAAACAAACACTATCTCGACTTACAAGAAACACACTCTGCTTTTGAGAAAAGAGCACTCTTCTACTCTACAGTGTTTCCTTTGGGATCCGAACTGTGAGCTTGCTGAGAACAAAAGAACTGTGCTTCCTACACACACGGGCCATATCTAGTTCAATTCTGCTTAGGAAATTGACAAGAACAGTAGCTCCTATTCAGTCCAATACACTGTACTTGCTGGAAACAGACGCGAGTGCTATTTGCACTGTATATGCCAATGGGAGCCCAATAGTGACTCTTCTTACCAGAAAACAACTCTTGCTCGTAGGTCCAGAAACTGCATGGGATTCAACTCCATTTAGCACTGGGAAACAAACGCTAGCTCGCCTTACAAGAAACACACTCTGCTGTTGAGAAAAGAGCACTCTTCTACTCTACTGTGTTTCCTATAGGGCCAGAATAGTGAGCTTGCTCAGAACAAAAGAACTGTGTTTCCTACACACACGCGCCATATCTAGATCAATTCTGCTTAGGAAACTGACAAGGACAGTAGATCCTCTTCAGTCCAATACACTGTACATGTTCGGAACAGACGCCAGGGCTATTTGCCCTGTGTATGACAATGGGAGCACAATAGTGACTCTTCTTACCAGAAAACAACTCTTGCTCGTAGGACCAGAAAATGCAAGTGATTCAACTCCATTTAGGACTGAAAAACAAACACTAGCACGCCTTACAAGAAACACACTCTGCTTTTGTGAAAAGGACACTCTTCTACTCTAATGTGTTTACGATAGGGCCAAAACAGTGAGCTTGCTCAGAACAAAAGAACTGTGCATCCTACACACGGCCATATCTAGTTCAATTCTGCTTAGGAAACAGACAAGAACAGTAGATCCTCCAGTCCAATATACTGTACATGCTGGGAATAGACGCCAGTACTATTTGCCCTGTGTATGACAATGGGATCCCAATAGTGACTCTTCTTACCAGAAAACAACTCTTGCTCGTAGGACCAGAAACTGCATGGGATTCAACTCCATTTCGGACTGGGAAACAAACGCTAGCTCGCCTTACAAGAAACACACTCTGCTTTTGAGAAAAGAGCACTCTTCTACTCTACTGGGTTTCCTATGGTGTCTGAACAGTCAGCTTCCTCAGAACAAAAGAACTGTGCTTCCTACACACAGGGGCCATGTCCAGTTCAACTGTGCTTAGGAAACTGACAAGAACAGTCGCTCATCTTCAGTCCAATACAGTGTACTTGCTGGGAACAGACGCGAGTGCTATTTGCACTGTGAATGGCAATGGGAACACAATAGTGACTCTTCTTACCAGAAAACAAATCTTGCTCATAGGACCCAAATCTACATGTGATTCAACTCCATTTAGGACTGGGAAACAAACGCTAGCTCGCCTTACAAGAACCACACTCTGCTTTTGAGAAAAGAGCCCTCTTCTACTCTAAAGTGTTTCCTATGGGGTCCTAACAGTGAGCTTGCTCTGAACAAAAGAACTGTGCTTCCTAAACACACGGGCCATATCTAGTTCAACTCTGCTTAGGAAACTGACAAGAACAGTAGCTACTCTTAAGTCCAGTATACTGTACTTGCTGGGAACAGACGCGAGTGCTATTTGCACTGTGTATGGCAATGGGAGCGCAATAGTGACTCTTCTAAGCAGAAAACAACTCTTGCACTTAGGCCCAAAAACTGCATGTGATTCAACTCGATTTAGGACTGGGAAACAAACGCTAGCTCGCCTTACAAGAAACTCACTCTGCTTTTGAGAAAAGAGCACTCTTCTACTCTACTGTGTTTCCTATAGGGCCAGAATAGTGAGCTTGCTCAGAACAAAAGAAATGTGTTTCCTACAGACACGGGCCATATCCAGATCAATTCTGCTTAGGAAACTGACAAGGACAGTAGATCCTCTTTAGTCCAATACACTGTACATGCTCGGAACAGACGCCAGTGCTATTTGCCCTGTGTATGAAAATGGGAGCACAATAGTGACTCTTCTTACCAGAAAACAACTCTTGCTCGTAGGACCAGAAACTGCATGTGATCCAAATCCATTTAGGCCTGGGAAACAAACGTTAGCTCGCCCTACAAGAAACACACTCTGCTTTTGAGAAAAGAGCACTCTTCTACTCTACTGTGTTTCCTTTGGGGTCCATACAGTGAGCTTGCTCAGAACAAAAGAACTGTGCTTCCTACACACACGGGCCATATCTAGTTCAACTCTGCTTAGGAAACTGACAAGAACAGTAGCTCCTCTTCAGTCCAATACACTGTACTTGCTGGGAACAGACGCGAGTGCTATTTGCCCTCTATATGGCAATGGGAACGCAATAGTGACTCTTCTTACCAGAAAACAAATCTTGCTCGTAGGACCCAAAACTACATGTGATTCAACTCCATTT
This sequence comes from Peromyscus eremicus, assembly GCF_949786415.1. NCBI lineage: Eukaryota > Metazoa > Chordata > Mammalia > Rodentia > Cricetidae > Peromyscus > Peromyscus eremicus. The sequence goes on along the minus strand of NW_026734375.1, from coordinate 318,112 downwards.
AGGACTGGGAAACAAACGCTAGCTTGCCTTACAAGAAACACACTCTACTTTTGAGAAAAGAGCACTCTTCTACTCTATTGTGTTTCCTATAGGGCCAAAACAGGGAGCTTGCTCAGAACAAAAGAACTGTGCTTCCTACACACACGGTCATATCTAGTTCAATTCTGCTTAAAAAACTGACAAGAATAGTAGATCCTCTTCAGTCCAATACACTGTACTTGCTTGGAACAGATGCGAGTGCTATTTGCCCTGTGTATGACAATATGAGCGCAATAGTGACTGTTCTTAGCATAACACAACTCTTGCTCGTAGGACAAGAAACTGCATGTGATTCTACTCCATTTAGGACTGCGAAACAAACGCTAGCTCGCCTTACAATAAACACACTCTTTTTGAGAAAAGAGCCCTCTTCTACTCTAAAGTGTTTCCTATGGGGTCCAAACAGTGAGCTTGCTCAGAACAAAAGAACTGTGCTTCCTACACACACGGGCCATATCTAGTTCAACTCTGCATAGAAACTGACAAGAACAGTAGCTCCTCTTCAGTCCAATGCACTGTACTTCCTGGGAACAGATGCGAGTGCTATTTGCACTGTGTATGGCAATGGGAGCGCAATGTGACTTTCCTTACCAGAAAACAACTCTTGCTCATGGGACCAAAAACTGCATGTGATTCAACTCCATTTAGGAGTGGGAAACAAACACTAGCTCGCCTTACAAGAAACACACTCTGCTTTTGAGAAAAGAGCACTCTTCTACTCTACTGTGTTTCCTATAGGGCCAGAATAGTGAGCTTGCTCAGAAAAAAAGAACTGTGCTTCCTACACAAACGGCATTATCTAGTTCAATTCTGCTTGGGAAACTGACAAGAACAGTAGATCCTCTTCATTCCAATACACTGTACATGCTGGGAATAGACGCCAGTGCTATTTGCCCTGTGTTTGACAATGGGATCGCAACAGTGACTCTTCTTACCAGAAAACAACTCTTGCTCATAGGATCAGAAACTGCATGTGATTCAACTCCATTTAGGACTGGGAAACAAACGCTAGGTCACCTTACAAGAAACACACTCTGCTTTTGAGAAAAGAGCACTCTTCTACTCTACTGTGTTTCCTATGGGGTCTGAACAGTGTGCTTGCTCAGAACAAAAGAACTGTGTGCTTCCTACACACAGGGGCCATATCTAGTTCAACTCTGCTTAGGAAACTGACAAGAACAGTAGCTCATCTTCAGTCCAATACACTGTACTTGCTTGCGAACAGACATGAGTGCTATTTGCACTGTGTATGGCAATGGGAGCGCAATAGTGACTCTTCTTACCAGAAAACATCTCTTGCTCGCAGGACCAAAAACTACATGTGATTCAACTCCATTTAGGACTGGGAAACAAACTCTATCTCGCCTTACAAGAAACACACTCTACTTTTGAGAAAAGAGCACTCTTCTACTCTATTGTGTTTCCTATAGGGCCAAAACAGTGAGCTTGCTCAGAAAAAAAGAACTGTGCTTCCTACACACACGGTCATATCTAGTTCAATTCTGCTTAAAAAACTGACAAGAATAGTAGATCCTCTTCAGTCCAATACACTGTACTTGCTGGGAACAGACGCGAGTGCTATTTGCCCTGTGTATGACAATGGGAGCTCAATAGTGACTCTTCTTACCAGAAAACAACTCTTGCTCGTAGGACCAGAAACTGCATGGGATTCAACTTCATTTCTGACTGGGAAACAAACACTAGCTCGCCTTACAAGAAAAACACTCTGGTTTGGAGAAAAAATAACTCTTCTACTCTACTGTGTTTCCTATATTGCCAGAACAGTGAGTTTTCTCAGAACAAAAGAACTGTGCTTCCTACACACACGGGCCATATCTAGTTCAACTCTGCTTAGGAAACTGACAAGAACAGTAGCTCCTCTTCAGTCCAATACATTGTACTTGCTGGGAAGAGACGCGAGTGCTATTTGCAGTGTATGTGGCAATTGGAGCACAATACTGAATCTTCTTACCAGAAAACAACTCTTGCTCTTAGGACCAGAAACTGCATGGGATTCAACTCCATTTCGGACTTGGAAACAAACGCTAGCTCGCCTTACAAGAAACACACTCTCCTTTTGAGAAAAGAGCACTCTTCTACTCTACGGTGTTTCCTATGGGGTCTGAACAGTGAGCTTGCTCAGAAAAAAAGAACTGTGCTTCCTACACAAACGGCCTTATCTAGTTCAATTCTGCTCGGGAAACTGACAAGAACAGTAGATCCTCTTCATTCCAATACACTGTACATGCTGGGAATAGACGCCAGTGCTGTTTGCCCTGTGTTTGACAATGGGAGCCCAACCATGACTTATCTTACCAGAAAATAACTCTTGCTCGTAGGACCAGAAACTGCATTAGATTCAACTCCATTTAGGACTTGGAAACAAACTGTATCTCGCCTTACAAGAAACACACTCTGCTTTTGAGAAAAGAGCACTCTTCTACTCTATTGTGTTTCCTATAGGGCAAAAACAGTGAGCTTGCTCAGAACCAAAAAACTGTGCTTCCTACACACACGGTCATATCTAGTTCAATTCTGCTTAAAAAACTGACAAGAATAGTAGATCCTCTTCAGTCCAATACACTGTACTTGCTTGGAACAGACGCGAGTGCTATTTGCCCTGTGTATGACAATGGGAGCGCAATAGTGACTCTTCTTACCAGAAAACAACTCTTGCTCGTAGGACCAGAAACTGCATGGGATTCAACTCCATTTCTGACTGGGAAACAAACACTATCTCGACTTACAAGAAACACACTCTGCTTTTGAGAAAAGAGCACTCTTCTACTCTACAGTGTTTCCTTTGGGATCCGAACTGTGAGCTTGCTGAGAACAAAAGAACTGTGCTTCCTACACACACGGGCCATATCTAGTTCAATTCTGCTTAGGAAATTGACAAGAACAGTAGCTCCTATTCAGTCCAATACACTGTACTTGCTGGAAACAGACGCGAGTGCTATTTGCACTGTATATGCCAATGGGAGCCCAATAGTGACTCTTCTTACCAGAAAACAACTCTTGCTCGTAGGTCCAGAAACTGCATGGGATTCAACTCCATTTAGCAACTGGGAAACAAACGCTAGCTCGCCTTACAAGAAACACACTCTGCTGTTGAGAAAAGAGCACTCTTCTACTCTACTGTGTTTCCTATAGGGCCAGAATAGTGAGCTTGCTCAGAACAAAAGAACTGTGTTTCCTACACACACGCGCCATATCTAGATCAATTCTGCTTAGGAAACTGACAAGGACAGTAGATCCTCTTCAGTCCAATACACTGTACATGCTCGGAACAGACGCCAGGGCTATTTGCCCTGTGTATGACAATGGGAGCACAATAGTGACTCTTCTTACCAGAAAACAACTCTTGCTCGTAGGACCAGAAAATGCAAGTGATTCAACTCCATTTAGGACTGAAAAACAAACACTAGCACGCCTTACAAGAAACACACTCTGCTTTTGTGAAAAGGACACTCTTCTACTCTAATGTGTTTACGATAGGGCCAAAACAGTGAGCTTGCTCAGAACAAAAGAACTGTGCATCCTACACACGGCCATATCTAGTTCAATTCTGCTTAGGAAACAGACAAGAACAGTAGATCCTCCAGTCCAATATACTGTACATGCTGGGAATAGACGCCAGTACTATTTGCCCTGTGTATGACAATGGGATCCCAATAGTGACTCTTCTTACCAGAAAACAACTCTTGCTCGTAGGACCAGAAACTGCATGGGATTCAACTCCATTTCGGACTGGGAAACAAACGCTAGCTCGCCTTACAAGAAACACACTCTGCTTTTGAGAAAAGAGCACTCTTCTACTCTACTGGGTTTCCTATGGTGTCTGAACAGTCAGCTTCCTCAGAACAAAAGAACTGTGCTTCCTACACACAGGGGCCATGTCCAGTTCAACTGTGCTTAGGAAACTGACAAGAACAGTCGCTCATCTTCAGTCCAATACAGTGTACTTGCTGGGAACAGACGCGAGTGCTATTTGCACTGTGAATGGCAATGGAACACAATAGTGACTCTTCTTACCAGAAAACAAATCTTGCTCATAGGACCCAAATCTACATGTGATTCAACTCCATTTAGGACTGGGAAACAAACGCTAGCTCGCCTTACAAGAACCACACTCTGCTTTTGAGAAAAGAGCCCTCTTCTACTCTAAAGTGTTTCCTATGGGGTCCTAACAGTGAGCTTGCTCTGAACAAAAGAACTGTGCTTCCTAAACACACGGGCCATATCTAGTTCAACTCTGCTTAGGAAACTGACAAGAACAGTAGCTACTCTTAAGTCCAGTATACTGTACTTGCTGGGAACAGACGCGAGTGCTATTTGCACTGTGTATGGCAATGGGAGCGCAATAGTGACTCTTCTAAGCAGAAAACAACTCTTGCACTTAGGCCCAAAAACTGCATGTGATTCAACTCGATTTAGGACTGGGAAACAAACGCTAGCTCGCCTTACAAGAAACTCACTCTGCTTTTGAGAAAAGAGCACTCTTCTACTCTACTGTGTTTCCTATAGGGCCAGAATAGTGAGCTTGCTCAGAACAAAAGAAATGTGTTTCCTACAGACACGGGCCATATCCAGATCAATTCTGCTTAGGAAACTGACAAGGACAGTAGATCCTCTTTAGTCCAATACACTGTACATGCTCGGAACAGACGCCAGTGCTATTTGCCCTGTGTATGAAAATGGGAGCACAATAGTGACTCTTCTTACCAGAAAACAACTCTTGCTCGTAGGACCAGAAACTGCATGTGATCCAAATCCATTTAGGCCTGGGAAACAAACGTTAGTTCGCCCTACAAGAAACACACTCTGCTTTTGAGAAAAGAGCACTCTTCTACTCTACTGTGTTTCCTTTGGGGTCCATACAGTGAGCTTGCTCAGAACAAAAGAACTGTGCTTCCTACACACACGGGCCATATCTAGTTCAACTCTGCTTAGGAAACTGACAAGAACAGTAGCTCCTCTTCAGTCCAATACACTGTACTTGCTGGGAACAGACGCGAGTGCTATTTGCCCTCTATATGGCAATGGGAACGCAATAGTGACTCTTCTTACCAGAAAACAAATCTTGCTCGTAGGACCCAAAACTACATGTGATTCAACTCCATTTAGGACTGGGAAACAAACGCTAGCTTGCCTTACAAGAAACACACTCTACTTTTGAGAAAAGAGCACTCTTCTACTCTATTGTGTTTCCTATAGGGCCAAAACAGGGAGCTTGCTCAGAACAAAAGAACTGTGCTTCCTACACACACGGTCATATCTAGTTCAATTCTGCTTAAAAAACTGACAAGAATAGTAGATCCTCTTCAGTCCAATACACTGTACTTGCTTGAAACAGATGCGAGTGCTATTTGCCCTGTGTATGACAATATGAGCGCAATAGTGACTGTTCTTAGCAGAACACAACTCTTGCTCGTAGGACAAGAAACTGCATGTGATTCTACTCCATTTAGGACTGCGAAACAAACGCTAGCTCGCCTTACAAGAAACACACTCTTTTTGAGAAAAGAGCCCTCTTCTACTCTAAAGTGTTTCCTATGGGGTCCAAACAGTGAGCTTGCTCAGAACAAAAGAACTGTGCTTCCTACACACACGGGCCATATCTAGTTCAACTCTGCATAGAAACTGACAAGAACAGTAGCTCCTCTTCAGTCCAATGCACTGTACTTCCTGGGAACAGATGCGAGTGCTATTTGCACTGTGTATGGCAATGGGAGCGCAATGTGACTTTCCTTACCAGAAAACAACTCTTGCTCATGGGACCAAAAACTGCATGTGATTCAACTCCATTTAGGAGTGGGAAACAAACACTAGCTCGCCTTACAAGAAACACACTCTGCTTTTGAGAAAAGAGCACTCTTCTACTCTACTGTGTTTCCTATAGGGCCAGAATAGTGAGCTTGCTCAGAAAAAAAGAACTGTGCTTCCTACACAAACGGCATTATCTAGTTCAATTCTGCTTGGGAAACTGACAAGAACAGTAGATCCTCTTCATTCCAATACACTGTACATGCTGGGAATAGACGCCAGTGCTATTTGCCCTGTGTTTGACAATGGGATCGCAACAGTGACTCTTCTTACCAGAAAACAACTCTTGCTCATAGGATCAGAAACTGCATGTGATTCAACTCCATTTAGGACTGGGAAACAAACGCTAGGTCACCTTACAAGAAACACACTCTGCTTTTGAGAAAAGAGCACTCTTCTACTCTACTGTGTTTCCTATGGGGTCTGAACAGTGTGCTTGCTCAGAACAAAAGAACTGTGTGCTTCCTACACACAGGGGCCATATCTAGTTCAACTCTGCTTAGGAAACTGACAAGAACAGTAGCTCATCTTCAGTCCAATACACTGTACTTGCTTGCGAACAGACATGAGTGCTATTTGCACTGTGTATGGCAATGGGAGCGCAATAGTGACTCTTCTTACCAGAAAACATCTCTTGCTCGCAGGACCAAAAACTACATGTGATTCAACTCCATTTAGGACTGGGAAACAAACTCTATCTCGCCTTACAAGAAACACACTCTGCTTTTGAGAAAAGAGCACTCTTCTACTCTATTGTGTTTCCTATAGGGCCAAAACAGTGAGCTTGCTCAGAAAAAAAGAACTGTGCTTCCTACACACACGGTCATATCTAGTTCAATTCTGCTTAAAAAACTGACAAGAATAGTAGATCCTCTTCAGTCCAATACACTGTACTTGCTGGGAACAGACGCGAGTGCTATTTGCCCTGTGTATGACAATGGGAGCTCAATAGTGACTCTTCTTACCAGAAAACAACTCTTGCTCGTAGGACCAGAAACTGCATGGGATTCAACTCCATTTCTGACTAGGAAACAAACACTAGCTCGCCTTACAAGAAAAACACTCTGGTTTGGAGAAAAAATAACTCTTCTACTCTACTGTGTTTCCTATATTGCCAGAACAGTGAGTTTTCTCAGAACAAAAGAACTGTGCTTCCTACACAAACGGGCCATATCTAGTTCAACTCTGCTTAGGAAACTGACAAGAACAGTAGCTCCTCTTCAGTCCAATACATTGTACATGCTGGGAAGAGACGCGAGTGCTATTTGCAGTGTATGTGGCAATTGGAGCACAATACTGAATCTTCTTACCAGAAAACAACTCTTGCTCTTAGGACCAGAAACTGCATGGGATTCAACTCCATTTCGGACTTGGAAACAAACGCTAGCTCGCCTTACAAGAAACACACTCTCCTTTTGAGAAAAGAGCACTCTTCTACTCTACGGTGTTTCCTATGGGGTCTGAACAGTGAGCTTGCTCAGAAAAAAAGAACTGTGCTTCCTACACAAACGGCCTTATCTAGTTCAATTCTGCTCGGGAAACTGACAAGAACAGTAGATCCTCTTCATTCCAATACACTGTACATGCTGGGAATAGACACCAGAGCTGTTTGCCCTGTGTTTGACAATGGGAGCCCAACCATGACTTATCTTACCAGAAAATAACTCTTGCTCGTAGGACCAGAAACTGCATTAGATTCAACTCCATTTAGGACTTGGAAACAAACTGTATCTCGCCTTACAAGAAACACACTCTGCTTTTGAGAAAAGAGCACTCTTCTACTCTATTGTGTTTCCTATAGGGCAAAAACAGTGAGCTTGCTCAGAACCAAAAAACTGTGCTTCCTACACACACGGTCATATCTAGTTCAATTCTGCTTAAAAAACTGACAAGAATAGTAGATCCTCTTCAGTCCAATACACTGTACTTGCTGGGAACAGACGCGAGTGCTATTTGCCCTGTGTATGACAATGGGAGCGCAATAGTGACTCTTCTTACCAGAAAACAACTCTTGCTCGTAGGACCAGAAACTGCATGGGATTCAACTCCATTTCTGACTGGGAAACAAACACTATCTCGACTTACAAGAAACACACTCTGCTTTTGAGAAAAGAGCACTCTTCTACTCTACAGTGTTTCCTTTGGGATCCGAACTGTGAGCTTGCTGAGAACAAAAGAACTGTGCTTCCTACACACACGGGCCATATCTAGTTCAATTCTGCTTAGGAAATTGACAAGAACAGTAGCTCCTATTCAGTCCAATACACTGTACTTGCTGGAAACAGACGCGAGTGCTATTTGCACTGTATATGCCAATGGGAGCCCAATAGTGACTCTTCTTACCAGAAAACAACTCTTGCTCGTAGGTCCAGAAACTGCATGGGATTCAACTCCATTTAGCACTGGGAAACAAACGCTAGCTCGCCTTACAAGAAACACACTCTGCTGTTGAGAAAAGAGCACTCTTCTACTCTACTGTGTTTCCTATAGGGCCAGAATAGTGAGCTTGCTCAGAACAAAAGAACTGTGTTTCCTACACACACGCGCCATATCTAGATCAATTCTGCTTAGGAAACTGACAAGGACAGTAGATCCTCTTCAGTCCAATACACTGTACATGCTCGGAACAGACGCCAGGGCTATTTGCCCTGTGTATGACAATGGGAGCACAATAGTGACTCTTCTTACCAGAAAACAACTCTTGCTCGTAGGACCAGAAAATGCAAGTGATTCAACTCCATTTAGGACTGAAAAACAAACACTAGCACGCCTTACAAGAAACACACTCTGCTTTTGTGAAAAGGACACTCTTCTACTCTAATGTGTTTACGATAGGGCCAAAACAGTGAGCTTGCTCAGAACAAAAGAACTGTGCATCCTACACACGGCCATATCTAGTTCAATTCTGCTTAGGAAACAGACAAGAACAGTAGATCCTCCAGTCCAATATACTGTACATGCTGGGAATAGACGCCAGTGCTATTTGCCCTGTGTATGACAATGGGATCCTAATAGTGACTCTTCTTACCAGAAAACAACTCTTGCTCGTAGGACCAGAAACTGCATGGGATTCAACTCCATTTCGGACTGGGAAACAAACGCTAGCTCGCCTTACAAGAAACACACTCTGCTTTTGAGAAAAGAGCACTCTTCTACTCTACTGGGTTTCCTATGGTGTCTGAACAGTCAGCTTCCTCAGAACAAAAGAACTGTGCTTCCTACACACAGGGGCCATGTCCAGTTCAACTGTGCTTAGGAAACTTACAAGAACAGTCGCTCATCTTCAGTCCAATACAGTGTACTTGCTGGGAACAGACGCGAGTGCTATTTGCACTGTGTATGGCAATGGGAAAACAATAGTGACTCTTCTTACCAGAAAACAAATCTTGCTCATAGGACCCAAAGCTACATGGGATTCAACTCCATTTAGGACTGGGAAACAAACGCTAGCTCGCCTTACAAGAAACACACTCTACTTTTGAGAAAAGAGCACTCTTCGACTCTATTGTGTTTCCTATAGGGCCAAAACAGTGAGCTTGCTCAGAACAAAAGAACTGTGCTTCCTACACACACGGTCATATCTAGTTCAATTCTGCTTAAAAAAATGACAAGAATAGTAGATCCTCTTCAGTCCAATACACTGTACTTGCTTGGAACAGATGCGAGTGCTATTTGCCCTGTGTATGACAATATGAGCGCAATAGTGACTGTTCTTAGCAGAACACAACTCTTGCTCGTAGGACAAGAAACTGCATGTGATTCTACTCCATTTAGGACTGCGAAACAAACGCTAGCTCGCCTTACAATAAACACACTCTTTTTGAGAAAAGAGCCCTCTTCTACTCTAAAGTGTTTCCTATGGGGTCCAAACAGTGAGCTTGCTCAGAACAAAAGAACTGTGCTTCCTACACACACGGGCCATATCTAGTTCAACTCTGCATAGAAACTGACAAGAACAGTAGCTCCTCTTCAGTCCAATGCACTGTACTTCCTGGGAACAGATGCGAGTGCTATTTGCACTGTGTATGGCAATGGGAGCGCAATGTGACTTTCCTTACCAGAAAACAACTCTTGCTCATGGGACCAAAAACTGCATGTGATTCAACTCCATTTAGGAGTGGGAAACAAACACTAGCTCGCCTTACAAGAAACACACTCTGCTTTTGAGAAAAGAGCACTCTTCTACTCTACTGTGTTTCCTATAGGGCCAGAATAGTGAGCTTGCTCAGAAAAAAAGAACTGTGCTTCCTACACAAACGGCATTATCTAGTTCAATTCTGCTTGGGAAACTGACAAGAACAGTAGATCCTCTTCATTCCAATACACTGTACATGCTGGGAATAGACGCCAGTGCTATTTGCCCTGTGTTTGACAATGGGATCGCAACAGTGACTCTTCTTACCAGAAAACAACTCTTGCTCATAGGATCAGAAACTGCATGTGATTCAACTCCATTTAGGACTGGGAAACAAACGCTAGGTCACCTTACAAGAAACACACTCTGCTTTTGAGAAAAGAGCACTCTTCTACTCTACTGTGTTTCCTATGGGGTCTGAACAGTGTGCTTGCTCAGAACAAAAGAACTGTGTGCTTCCTACACACAGGGGCCATATCTAGTTCAACTCTGCTTAGGAAACTGACAAGAACAGTAGCTCATCTTCAGTCCAATACACTGTACTTGCTTGCGAACAGACATGAGTGCTATTTGCACTGTGTATGGCAATGGGAGCGCAATAGTGACTCTTCTTACCAGAAAACATCTCTTGCTCGCAGGACCAAAAACTACATGTGATTCAACTCCATTTAGGACTGGGAAACAAACTCTATCTCGCCTTACAAGAAACACACTCTACTTTTGAGAAAAGAGCACTCTTCTACTCTATTGTGTTTCCTATAGGGCCAAAACAGTGAGCTTGCTCAGAAAAAAAGAACTGTGCTTCCTACACACACGGTCATATCTAGTTCAATTCTGCTTAAAAAACTGACAAGAATAGTAGATCCTCTTCAGTCCAATACACTGTACTTGCTGGGAACAGACGCGAGTGCTATTTGCCCTGTGTATGACAATGGGAGCTCAATAGTGACTCTTCTTACCAGAAAACAACTCTTGCTCGTAGGACCAGAAACTGCATGGGATTCAACTCCATTTCTGACTGGGAAACAAACACTAGCTCGCCTTACAAGAAAAACACTCTGGTTTGGAGAAAAAATAACTCTTCTACTCTACTGTGTTTCCTATATTGCCAGAACAGTGAGTTTTCTCAGAACAAAAGAACTGTGCTTCCTACACACACGGGCCATATCTAGTTCAACTCTGCTTAGGAAACTGACAAGAACAGTAGCTCCTCTTCAGTCCAATACATTGTACTTGCTGGGAAGAGACGCGAGTGCTATTTGCAGTGTATGTGGCAATTGGAGCACAATACTGAATCTTCTTACCAGAAAACAACTCTTGCTCTTAGGACCAGAAACTGCATGGGATTCAACTCCATTTCGGACTTGGAAACAAACGCTAGCTCGCCTTACAAGAAACACACTCTCCTTTTGAGAAAAGAGCACTCTTCTACTCTACGGTGTTTCCTATGGGGTCTGAACAGTGAGCTTGCTCAGAAAAAAAGAACTGTGCTTCCTACACAAACGGCCTTATCTAGTTCAATTCTGCTCGGGAAACTGACAAGAACAGTAGATCCTCTTCATTCCAATACACTGTACATGCTGGGAATAGACGCCAGTGCTGTTTGCCCTGTGTTTGACAATGGGAGCCCAACCATGACTTATCTTACCAGAAAATAACTCTTGCTCGTAGGACCAGAAACTGCATTAGATTCAACTCCATTTAGGACTTGGAAACAAACTGTATCTCGCCTTACAAGAAACACACTCTGCTTTTGAGAAAAGAGCACTCTTCTACTCTATTGTGTTTCCTATAGGGCAAAAACAGTGAGCTTGCTCAGAACCAAAAAACTGTGCTTCCTACACACACGGTCATATCTAGTTCAATTCTGCTTAAAAAACTGACAAGAATAGTAGATCCTCTTCAGTCCAATACACTGTACTTGCTTGGAACAGACGCGAGTGCTATTTGCCCTGTGTATGACAATGGGAGCGCAATAGTGACTCTTCTTACCAGAAAACAACTCTTGCTCGTAGGACCAGAAACTGCATGGGATTCAACTCCATTTCTGACTGGGAAACAAACACTATCTCGACTTACAAGAAACACACTCTGCTTTTGAGAAAAGAGCACTCTTCTACTCTACAGTGTTTCCTTTGGGATCCGAACTGTGAGCTTGCTGAGAACAAAAGAACTGTGCTTCCTACACACACGGGCCATATCTAGTTCAATTCTGCTTAGGAAATTGACAAGAACAGTAGCTCCTATTCAGTCCAATACACTGTACTTGCTGGAAACAGACGCGAGTGCTATTTGCACTGTATATGCCAATGGGAGCCCAATAGTGACTCTTCTTACCAGAAAACAACTCTTGCTCGTAGGTCCAGAAACTGCATGGGATTCAACTCCATTTAGCACTGGGAAACAAACGCTAGCTCGCCTTACAAGAAACACACTCTGCTGTTGAGAAAAGAGCACTCTTCTACTCTACTGTGTTTCCTATAGGGCCAGAATAGTGAGCTTGCTCAGAACAAAAGAACTGTGTTTCCTACACACACGCGCCATATCTAGATCAATTCTGCTTAGGAAACTGACAAGGACAGTAGATCCTCTTCAGTCCAATACACTGTACATGCTCGGAACAGACGCCAGGGCTATTTGCCCTGTGTATGACAATGGGAGCACAATAGTGACTCTTCTTACCAGAAAACAACTCTTGCTCGTAGGACCAGAAAATGCAAGTGATTCAACTCCATTTAGGACTGAAAAACAAACACTAGCACGCCTTACAAGAAACACACTCTGCTTTTGTGAAAAGGACACTCTTCTACTCTAATGTGTTTACGATAGGGCCAAAACAGTGAGCTTGCTCAGAACAAAAGAACTGTGCATCCTACACACGGCCATATCTAGTTCAATTCTGCTTAGGAAACAGACAAGAACAGTAGATCCTCCAGTCCAATATACTGTACATGCTGGGAATAGACGCCAGTACTATTTGCCCTGTGTATGACAATGGGATCCCAATAGTGACTCTTCTTACCAGAAAACAACTCTTGCTCGTAGGACCAGAAACTGCATGGGATTCAACTCCATTTCGGACTGGGAAACAAACGCTAGCTCGCCTTACAAGAAACACACTCTGCTTTTGAGAAAAGAGCACTCTTCTACTCTACTGGGTTTCCTATGGTGTCTGAACAGTCAGCTTCCTCAGAACAAAAGAACTGTGCTTCCTACACACAGGGGCCATGTCCAGTTCAACTGTGCTTAGGAAACTGACAAGAACAGTCGCTCATCTTCAGTCCAATACAGTGTACTTGCTGGGAACAGACGCGAGTGCTATTTGCACTGTGAATGGCAATGGGAACACAATAGTGACTCTTCTTACCAGAAAACAAATCTTGCTCATAGGACCCAAATCTACATGTGATTCAACTCCATTTAGGACTGGGAAACAAACGCTAGCTCGCCTTACAAGAACCACACTCTGCTTTTGAGAAAAGAGCCCTCTTCTACTCTAAAGTGTTTCCTATGGGGTCCTAACAGTGAGCTTGCTCTGAACAAAAGAACTGTGCTTCCTAAACACACGGGCCATATCTAGTTCAACTCTGCTTAGGAAACTGACAAGAACAGTAGCTACTCTTAAGTCCAGTATACTGTACTTGCTGGGAACAGACGCGAGTGCTATTTGCACTGTGTATGGCAATGGGAGCGCAATAGTGACTCTTCTAAGCAGAAAACAACTCTTGCACTTAGGCCCAAAAACTGCATGTGATTCAACTCGATTTAGGACTGGGAAACAAACGCTAGCTCGCCTTACAAGAAACTCACTCTGCTTTTGAGAAAAGAGCACTCTTCTACTCTACTGTGTTTCCTATAGGGCCAGAATAGTGAGCTTGCTCAGAACAAAAGAAATGTGTTTCCTACAGACACGGGCCATATCCAGATCAATTCTGCTTAGGAAACTGACAAGGACAGTAGATCCTCTTTAGTCCAATACACTGTACATGCTCGGAACAGACGCCAGTGCTATTTGCCCTGTGTATGAAAATGGGAGCACAATAGTGACTCTTCTTACCAGAAAACAACTCTTGCTCGTAGGACCAGAAACTGCATGTGATCCAAATCCATTTAGGCCTGGGAAACAAACGTTAGTTCGCCCTACAAGAAACACACTCTGCTTTTGAGAAAAGAGCACTCTTCTACTCTACTGTGTTTCCTTTGGGGTCCATACAGTGAGCTTGCTCAGAACAAAAGAACTGTGCTTCCTACACACACGGGCCATATCTAGTTCAACTCTGCTTAGGAAACTGACAAGAACAGTAGCTCCTCTTCAGTCCAATACACTGTACTTGCTGGGAACAGACGCGAGTGCTATTTGCCCTCTATATGGCAATGGGAACGCAATAGTGACTCTTCTTACCAGAAAACAAATCTTGCTCGTAGGACCCAAAACTACATGTGATTCAACTCCATTTAGGACTGGGAAACAAACGCTAGCTTGCCTTACAAGAAACACACTCTACTTTTGAGAAAAGAGCACTCTTCTACTCTATTGTGTTTCCTATAGGGCCAAAACAGGGAGCTTGCTCAGAACAAAAGAACTGTGCTTCCTACACACACGGTCATATCTAGTTCAATTCTGCTTAAAAAACTGACAAGAATAGTAGATCCTCTTCAGTCCAATACACTGTACTTGCTTGAAACAGATGCGAGTGCTATTTGCCCTGTGTATGACAATATGAGCGCAATAGTGACTGTTCTTAGCAGAACACAACTCTTGCTCGTAGGACAAGAAACTGCATGTGATTCTACTCCATTTAGGACTGCGAAACAAACGCTAGCTCGCCTTACAAGAAACACACTCTTTTTGAGAAAAGAGCCCTCTTCTACTCTAAAGTGTTTCCTATGGGGTCCAAACAGTGAGCTTGCTCAGAACAAAAGAACTGTGCTTCCTACACACACGGGCCATATCTAGTTCAACTCTGCATAGAAACTGACAAGAACAGTAGCTCCTCTTCAGTCCAATGCACTGTACTTCCTGGGAACAGATGCGAGTGCTATTTGCACTGTGTATGGCAATGGGAGCGCAATGTGACTTTCCTTACCAGAAAACAACTCTTGCTCATGGGACCAAAAACTGCATGTGATTCAACTCCATTTAGGAGTGGGAAACAAACACTAGCTCGCCTTACAAGAAACACACTCTGCTTTTGAGAAAAGAGCACTCTTCTACTCTACTGTGTTTCCTATAGGGCCAGAATAGTGAGCTTGCTCAGAAAAAAAGAACTGTGCTTCCTACACAAACGGCATTATCTAGTTCAATTCTGCTTGGGAAACTGACAAGAACAGTAGATCCTCTTCATTCCAATACACTGTACATGCTGGGAATAGACGCCAGTGCTATTTGCCCTGTGTTTGACAATGGGATCACAACAGTGACTCTTCTTACCAGAAAACAACTCTTGCTCATAGGATCAGAAACTGCATGTGATTCAACTCCATTTAGGACTGGGAAACAAACGCTAGGTCACCTTACAAGAAACACACTCTGCTTTTGAGAAAAGAGCACTCTTCTACTCTACTGTGTTTCCTATGGGGTCTGAACAGTGTGCTTGCTCAGAACAAAAGAACTGTGTGCTTCCTACACACAGGGGCCATATCTAGTTCAACTCTGCTTAGGAAACTGACAAGAACAGTAGCTCATCTTCAGTCCAATACACTGTACTTGCTTGCGAACAGACATGAGTGCTATTTGCACTGTGTATGGCAATGGGAGCGCAATAGTGACTCTTCTTACCAGAAAACATCTCTTGCTCGCAGGACCAAAAACTACATGTGATTCAACTCCATTTAGGACTGGGAAACAAACTCTATCTCGCCTTACAAGAAACACACTCTGCTTTTGAGAAAAGAGCACTCTTCTACTCTATTGTGTTTCCTATAGGGCCAAAACAGTGAGCTTGCTCAGAAAAAAAGAACTGTGCTTCCTACACACACGGTCATATCTAGTTCAATTCTGCTTAAAAAACTGACAAGAATAGTAGATCCTCTTCAGTCCAATACACTGTACTTGCTGGGAACAGACGCGAGTGCTATTTGCCCTGTGTATGACAATGGGAGCTCAATAGTGACTCTTCTTACCAGAAAACAACTCTTGCTCGTAGGACCAGAAACTGCATGGGATTCAACTCCATTTCTGACTAGGAAACAAACACTAGCTCGCCTTACAAGAAAAACACTCTGGTTTGGAGAAAAAATAACTCTTCTACTCTACTGTGTTTCCTATATTGCCAGAACAGTGAGTTTTCTCAGAACAAAAGAACTGTGCTTCCTACACAAACGGGCCATATCTAGTTCAACTCTGCTTAGGAAACTGACAAGAACAGTAGCTCCTCTTCAGTCCAATACATTGTACATGCTGGGAAGAGACGCGAGTGCTATTTGCAGTGTATGTGGCAATTGGAGCACAATACTGAATCTTCTTACCAGAAAACAACTCTTGCTCTTAGGACCAGAAACTGCATGGGATTCAACTCCATTTCGGACTTGGAAACAAACGCTAGCTCGCCTTACAAGAAACACACTCTCCTTTTGAGAAAAGAGCACTCTTCTACTCTACGGTGTTTCCTATGGGGTCTGAACAGTGAGCTTGCTCAGAAAAAAAGAACTGTGCTTCCTACACAAACGGCCTTATCTAGTTCAATTCTGCTCGGGAAACTGACAAGAACAGTAGATCCTCTTCATTCCAATACACTGTACATGCTGGGAATAGACACCAGAGCTGTTTGCCCTGTGTTTGACAATGGGAGCCCAACCATGACTTATCTTACCAGAAAATAACTCTTGCTCGTAGGACCAGAAACTGCATTAGATTCAACTCCATTTAGGACTTGGAAACAAACTGTATCTCGCCTTACAAGAAACACACTCTGCTTTTGAGAAAAGAGCACTCTTCTACTCTATTGTGTTTCCTATAGGGCAAAAACAGTGAGCTTGCTCAGAACCAAAAAACTGTGCTTCCTACACACACGGTCATATCTAGTTCAATTCTGCTTAAAAAACTGACAAGAATAGTAGATCCTCTTCAGTCCAATACACTGTACTTGCTTGGAACAGACGCGAGTGCTATTTGCCCTGTGTATGACAATGGGAGCGCAATAGTGACTCTTCTTACCAGAAAACAACTCTTGCTCGTAGGACCAGAAACTGCATGGGATTCAACTCCATTTCTGACTGGGAAACAAACACTATCTCGACTTACAAGAAACACACTCTGCTTTTGAGAAAAGAGCACTCTTCTACTCTACAGTGTTTCCTTTGGGATCCGAACTGTGAGCTTGCTGAGAACAAAAGAACTGTGCTTCCTACACACACGGGCCATATCTAGTTCAATTCTGCTTAGGAAATTGACAAGAACAGTAGCTCCTATTCAGTCCAATACACTGTACTTGCTGGAAACAGACGCGAGTGCTATTTGCACTGTATATGCCAATGGGAGCCCAATAGTGACTCTTCTTACCAGAAAACAACTCTTGCTCGTAGGTCCAGAAACTGCATGGGATTCAACTCCATTTAGCACTGGGAAACAAACGCTAGCTCGCCTTACAAGAAACACACTCTGCTGTTGAGAAAAGAGCACTCTTCTACTCTACTGTGTTTCCTATAGGGCCAGAATAGTGAGCTTGCTCAGAACAAAAGAACTGTGTTTCCTACACACACGCGCCATATCTAGATCAATTCTGCTTAGGAAACTGACAAGGACAGTAGATCCTCTTCAGTCCAATACACTGTACATGCTCGGAACAGACGCCAGGGCTATTTGCCCTGTGTATGACAATGGGAGCACAATAGTGACTCTTCTTACCAGAAAACAACTCTTGCTCGTAGGACCAGAAAATGCAAGTGATTCAACTCCATTTAGGACTGAAAAACAAACACTAGCACGCCTTACAAGAAACACACTCTGCTTTTGTGAAAAGGACACTCTTCTACTCTAATGTGTTTACGATAGGGCCAAAACAGTGAGCTTGCTCAGAACAAAAGAACTGTGCATCCTACACACGGCCATATCTAGTTCAATTCTGCTTAGGAAACAGACAAGAACAGTAGATCCTCCAGTCCAATATACTG